>NW_028164220.1:0-28229 GCF_964263955.1 Coregonus lavaretus
ACAGTTTCAGTGATTCAGCATGGCTGTCTGTCTGTCAGGGAGGGGAGTAGGGAGAAATCAAAGCGGAGGTTTGGTCTTGGCTCCTGGCTCCCAGAACAGTGGTGGAACATGACAGCCGTCCCTTCCCCCTCTAATATAATCTGATTGTTGTAGCCAGACAGGTCCTGGACCTCTGAAAGCAAGACAATGCATCAGCTCAGCTGTCAAGACGCGCTTGACTTGCCCCTACAGCTCTCGCTCTCTCTTTACTTCCTCCCTCTTTCAGACACTCCCTCTCTCTACCTTTCTCTCATTTACTCCCCCCCCCCCCCCCACTCTCTCGTACTCCCTCCCCTTTCACACTCTCCTTCCTTCCTCCCTCCTTCCTCTTACGAGCTAGGGAAACGAGCCACATGCACTTTGCGTGTGAGAGAGCGGAGCTGTGTGTGTGGGCGTCTGTTACTCCAGCGCCACATATAGAAACATAATGCATCAAATGAGACAAGAGGGGAACGGTCTACACCAGCCACCGTCACTACTACTCCTTGACCCCCTCCCTCCCTCCCTCCCTCACTCCCTCCCCCCTCCCTCTCTCTCTCTCTCCCTCCGTCCGTCCGTCCGTCCCTCCCTCCCTCTCACCCTCCCTCCATCTCTCTCTCTGTCCATCCATCCCTCCCTCCATCTCTCTCTCTGTCCATCCCTCCCTCCCTCCCTCCCTCCCTCCCTCCCTCCGTCCGTCCGTCCGTCCATCCGTCCCTCCCTCCCTCCCTCCCTCCCTCCCTCCCTCCCTCCCTCCCTCCCTCCCCCTCTCTGTCCATCCATCCCTCCCTCCATCTCTCTCTCTGTCCATCCATCCCTCCCTCCATCTCTCTCTCTGTCCATCCATCCCTCCTCCCTCTCTCTCTGTCCCTCCCTCCCTCCCTCCCTCCCTTCCCTCCCTCCCTCCCTCCCACACTCTCCTCTTCCTTCCTTGGCCACCCAGCACACACTTCATTGCGAAACAGGAAGAGGAAAACCTTATGCATTATTAAAGACACTTTTCCTGGAAGGCTGCTCCCATGTTATTGAACTTTCACAGAGGCATGCCTGGATCCTCTACAGGTCCACCTCCAGCCCTTAGAATAGGCCCAGCCAGGCAACCCACTGGACATAGACAACGTGTATAGTAATAGTAATATGTGTGTATAATGGCTGATACTGTTACAATTCCCTTTATCAAAATCCATCAACAAGCAATGTTTAAAATAAAGCATCTGTGGCTAAATAATAAGGTAAATAAAGTAGCAAATGCAAGTGTTACTACTGACAACATTGCAAAGCTATAAGTGGGACTGAAGAAGATAATGACTATCGCTCAAATTAGATCAACATCATAATGTAAGGGTGAACATAATAGTATACTGCAATAATGTGAACCAATCTCAACTGTATAATATACATATTACTGTCTTCTCATCACCATTACTATTAACCACATCTAATCAAAGTCAAGTCAGAGGATAAGCCTGGATTCGAAAAGCGAGGAAAGAAAGGTGTTCTGAATACAACAACCACTCAAACAGTACTACAGTGAATACAACCACACTATCAAACCTTCAAAAAGGATTCAGGATAGATTGTCGTATCCATAACGAACCTTCTATGTTGGTACCCCGCTAGTTTTGGGACTAAACTACAGCAGGTGTATGGATAGGACAGGGCTGAACAGGACATAACCATGTAGAATGTTTCCTTTAAAAACGCCCAATAAAAATACAGAATGAATAGTCTCTTTTTCAGCAGCATTTCATGACATTGAATGATATATAATCTGTTAGGTTGTACATTTATGGAATACTTATATGGAATTGATTCCACAAGGGGGCGCTTCACAAATCGCCAGTAGACTAAACTTTGCCAACAGTGCACCAGAGTCAAGTAATTCATGTTTTCATTACATGAAGGTCATTAAATGAGTATGGACCGATTCAACTTCATCCGTATAGGCTACTGCATTATCTGCCATGGCAAATTATTCCAAAAGTTGAAATACATAACATAATTCCCACTTTGATGTAGGTGGTTTGCTAACAAAACTTAAGCTACAATTCCAGGAAATATTGAAAGATTAGTATTTATGCTACCTTCATACAGCATACAGTGTTTTAACGAAGTTGACAACAATTTTAACGACTTAAAATGTAATTGTACAATGCAAAATAGACTTAGCTTTATCTAATTTCTCTCTATGCATACTTACATTTTTAGGTTTGCCCTCAATTCACGGTGAACTGTCCAATCTTTGTAAGTGTTCAACAAGTTCAGCACTGACCACAGGATCCCCTTTAAAATGCGCGTGTTAACCGTAATGTGACGAGTTCGGGAGAAAGGCGATGCTAAAAATTGATGACCAAAGACTTAAAACAAGCTGACTGGAGCTTGAGGCAGCGATTGAATGGTCCCCCCAAGCACACGTACATCTTCCTGGAATCGCTGTGCAAGTGCAACATCTCTTAGGCGAAGACAAACGGGATCAGAGGAGATTTTCTCCCACTTCAATACAAATGACTGATCGCTGTCCGGAGGTCTTAGATCAGCACAATCACAGAAAAAGGTGAGTATTTAGACATTAGGCAGCTGGTCATCACGTGCCATTCCATTATTGCAACGTTGGAGGCAACAGAACCGTGTCCGCAGGAGACGAACAATTCCACTAGGAAAAACTTTGGGAAACGCGAACGCTCCGTTGTCTTTCATGAAATTTCCGTTTTATTTGTATAATTTCTTAGATCCACAGTCAATACGTTTGACCCCGGCAAGCGAATATCTGAATCTACCCCACCCCCCCCCCCCCCCTCCCTCTCCCTCTCCCTCTCTCTCTCTCTCGCTATGTACTACAGACACTAAAAGGGGACAATTACAGCGCTGCTGAGAATATCCTCCACTGTTCCCACTACACGCGTCCCTCGCGCATTACCCATCACAGCGCAAGGCTGCAAACTGCTCAGTGGAGATTGCGGGTAGGAGACAACGCACTTGGAGTCCATCGGATGAAACTGCACACTCAGCCTAAATATTCTTGTATAACTCAGTATTTTTTTCCCTAGCAGAGAGTGCTCTTTTAGGACCAGTCTGAGACTCAATGGGGTTGATGTAGCTAAACTTGGAAGACAAATGAGAGATCACTGTGAGCAGTGGTTCCCGCTGCCTGCCACCATCTAACAAGGATGGAGCTGAGATCTATATGAAAGATAAGCAATCTCTCCCAAATACGAGCTAGTGATTGCAACCCTTACCTCTACCTCAATACTTGTGCGTTCTGCAGGGTCCTAAAGGTTGCATTTAATTAGGATATTATTAATAATAATAATAATAATTATTATTATTATTATTATTATTATTATTATTAGTTATTTAACTATTTTTCAAATTATTTAACTCTCTTAAATTCAGTCGGTTTGGTTTATGATATAGCCTAACTGTTTAAATGTTAGGTAAACGTTATATTTGTCAGGTTGCGCGCAGAATATGCGCATTGGACATTGTGGTGATTAAGTCATTGACTTGGACTTGGACAATATCAAATTGTTAAACACATAAGCCTACACCATGCCTAAATATGGTGCTCGTGAGCCCCCATATCTGCCCGGGTTAAATGAATGAAGGTTTGAAAAGTGAAGTAGTCTATAGATGTCTGTTAAATGAAGACAAGAGTAGTCGAGGTCTGTTAAATGAAGAGGAGAGGAGTCGAGGTCTGTTAAATGAAGAGGAGAGGAGTCGAGGTCTGTTAAATGAAGAGGAGAGGAGTCGAGGTCTGTTAAATGAAGACGAGAAGTATGCTATAGAGGTCTGTTAAATTAAGACATGGGGTGATGTCAAAAGCATGCACTCCACCCCATAGGCTACATTACGAATTACGCGCTCAAATTACAGCATTCACACACACACACACACACACAGTCGCCCACCTAAAATCTTGATGAGTCAGTAGAGTTGCCGACAGTTTAGCAACGTCATTCCACCGTGTGTAAGACTCAGTCTGTTAGCTGACTTTCCACTGCAATTTACCCGACACTGGCAAGAGTGGAAACAACTGATTTCTACAGGGGTTTGAGTCCGCAGCAATCTCTCGCACGGTCATGATCTTAGCATTGGCGAGGGCCCAGATGATATTAAAATTCGATCCATTCTGACAGTAAATCGTCCAGCGGCGACGATCCGTGGAGAGAATGAAACAATCAACAGCAGAGATGGAGAATAGGAGAACACTGAATGTTTATTAATGACCCTCCCTGCACCTGATTTGCTAATTAGGACCGGTTTCCCGGAAACATATTAAGCCTAGTCCTGGATTTAAGAGCGATTTGAATGTCCTCCATTGAGTAGCAAAGGAAACCAGTCCCTATAGCGTTTAACTATAGAGGTCTGAATGCATTAGGCCTATACTCCCCACACAGATCTCACCACTGTATAAGCGGTGCCATGCATCCGTCAGACGTCTGATCAAATCACATTTTATTTGTCACATGCTTCGTAAACAACAGGTGTAGACTAACAGTGGAATCCTTACTCATGGGTCCTTTTCCAACAATGCAGATTTAAAGATAAGATAAAACACAAAATCGAAACAGGTGACATGAGGAATAAATACACAGTGAATAACGAATAAAAATAACGAGTAAAAATAACATGGCTATATACAGGGAGTGCCAGTACCGAGTCGATGTGCAGCAGGGATCCGAGGTAATGGAGGTAGCTATCTACATATTTTTTTTTATTTCACCTTTATTTAACCAGGTAAACCAGTTGAGAACAAGTATATAGTAGGGGTAAAGTGACTAGGAAACAGGATAGATAGACAGTCGCAGCAGCTTAGGCCTATGTGGTGTGTGTGTGTGTGTGTGTGTGTGTGTGTGTGTGTGTGTGGCGTCAGTATGCATGTGTGCGCGTGTTATATGTGTGTGCGTATGTAGTGTGTGTGTGTGTGTGTGTGTGTATTGGATAGTGAGCCCTACAGTGAGGCATATTGGCTCAATTATCTCACAGATATTCCCGAACAGCAAGTGTGCAACACCACTTTGGCAAGCTTTACAAGACGCGGCAAACTTACAAATAAATCAAAGGTATAGGGTAGCAATTTAATAAATTAGAAATGCATAATCCACTGTATTTACATAGCCTATTTATTGCTAAAGCACTGTGTAAAACAATGAATTATCCATGCTCTATTTTATCATAGACAGTTATAAACTTTTCCTCTCAGCTATCAGAAGGCACACTATCAAAAGGTGTCTTAAATAGACGCGACCATCCCTCCAACATACCAAAACAGGTAGGTAGACCTTACCTTTTCTCTCAAAGCTTCATTCCGTAACTTTGCGAAGAGTAGTGAAGACATGTAACACACCGATATGTTTATTTTTTAAACCGGGACATTGTTGTTCACGCGGAGAGCAGAGACTTGCTGCGAAACGACTAGTTCACTCCGTGGCTTCCCCGGAATGGGGTGAGCGAAGGCGCGGATGCCACTTCAGTTAGTGGAACATCTAGCCAAACACATGCGATACCACGCAGGGGTAAAGGGAAATACTACTTTGGATTCTACTTAATCCTTGTCTAAAAAAAAGTCGTTGATCGAAAAAAAATACGAAGGCCATAGAGACTATTGAGCACGGCTTTGATTCGGCTTGCAGGCGGAGCGGTTATAATACCGACAATCATGTAGCGCTACAGCATACTGACATGTAGTGAGTTATCATGTCTAACGAGACACACAGTTCAAGCATCTTTAAGTAGTGCAACCATCGTGTTTAATCAATATAAATGCATTTGTTATGGGTATATTTGTTTGTGCCTGTATAAGTCATATAATAAGTAATATGTCGCAAATAATATTTGTAAATCATCTCAGGTCAAAAGATAAGACTACAGAATACTGATTGACCAGCGAAAAATATCTATCACGTGACAATCACAGGATGGTTGTGGAAGTGTAATAACATTGGGTCTGAGTCAGAGCCCTTTTTAGAAAACATAGATGGAAGACAGGCACATGGGCTACTTTTGAGTCGGCATGTGAATTGACAAAACATTACAATTAAGCATCGTCCCAATCCGAACATGGAGAACGATTATCAAATTGTGTTACAGTGTAATGTACTCTGCTCAAGATGCATTACATGTTCACTTCAAGAGAAAAATATATTAAATAAATAAAAAAAAGTGTAGCACTATGTAGATGCGTCAACTGGCCACTCACTTCAGCGCCGTGGACAGTTCCTCACACTTTAAATTAGCAGTGGCGCTCATTTCAGCACGTCAAGGGACCAATAGCAACTCATCAAATAGGAACATGCTTCATGCCTTCACAATAACCAGAAATAGAATAACACAGACCATTTCATGCAATTCTCTTTTCCTGTAATGCCTATTTAATGCCCACTTAGCTACACCAAGGGCAGAACAGATTAGAATATATTGTAATACAGATGTTGTAGACCGAATATCTTTCACCAAGTAGAATTGTTCCCATTTCATCACCAAAACTCTGAAGAAAAGAAGGAATAACTTAAGTATATTGAAAACAATGCCTCAGGGTCAGTATACAATAACTAGGTGACCAGATCAAGGCCCTAATGCAGTTATAGTCTATAACTCATGGCCCTTACTGTACTTATAGTCCATAACTCATGGTTCTTACTGTAGTTATAGTCTATAACTCATGGCCCTTAATGTAGTTATAGTCTATAACTCAAGGCCCTTAATGTAGTTACAGTCTATAACTCAAGGCCCTTACTGTACTTATAGTCCATAACTCATGGTTCTTACTGTAATTATAGTCTATAACTCATGGCCCTTAATGTAGTTATAGTCTATAACTCATGGCCCTTACTGTAGTTATAGGCTAGAACTCAAGGACCTTACTGTAGTTATAGTCTATAACTCAAGGCCCTTACTGTAGTTATAGTCTATACCTCAAGGCCCTTACTGTAGTTACAGTCTATAACTCAAGGCCCTTACTGTAGTTACAGTCTATAACTCAAGGACCTTACTGTACTTATAGTCCATAACTCATGGTTCTTACTGTAGTTATAGTCTATAACTCATGGCCCTTACTGTACTTATAGTCCATAACTCATGGTTCTTACTGTAGTTATAGTCTATAACTCATGGCCCTTACTGTACTTATAGTCCATAACTCATGGTTCTTACTGTAGTTATAGTCTATAACTCATGGCCCTTACTGTACTTATAGTCCATAACTCATGGTTCTTACTGTAATTATAGTCTATAACTCAAGGCCCTTACTGTACTTATAGTCCATAACTCATGGTTCTTACTGTAATTACAGTCTATAACTCAAGGCCCTTACTGTACTTATAGTCCATAACTCATGGTTCTTACTGTAATTATAGTCTATAACTCAAGGCCCTTACTGTACTTATAGTCCATAACTCATGGTTCTTACTGTAATTACAGTCTATAACTCAAGGCCCTTACTGTACTTATAGTCCATAACTCATGGTTCTTACTGTACTTATAGTCTATAACTCATGGCCCTTAATGTAGTTATAGTCTATAACTCAAGGCCCTTCCTGTAGTTATAGTCGATACCTCAAGGCCCTACTGTAGTTATAGTCTATAACTCAAGGCCCTTCCTGTAGTTATAGTCGATACCTCAAGGCCCTTACTGTAGTTATGGTCTATAACTCAAGGCCCTTCCTGTAGTTATAGTCGATACCTCAAGGCCCTACTGTAGTTATAGTCTATATCTCAAGGCCCTTACTGTAGTTATGGTCTATAACTCAAGGCCCTTACTGTAGTTATGGTCTATAACTCAAGGCCCTTACTGTAGTTATAGTCTATAACTCAAGGCCCTTCCTGTAGTTATAGTCGATACCTCAAGGCCCTACTGTAGTTATAGTCTATAACTCAAGGACCTTACTGTAGTTATAGTCTATAACTCAAGGCCCTTCCTGTAGTTATAGTCTATACCTCAAGGCCCTAATGTAGTTATAGTCTATAACTCAAGGCCCTTCCTGTAGTTATAGTCTATAACTCAAGGCCCTTCCTGTAGTTATAGTCTATACCTCAAGGCCCTTCCTGTAGTTATAGTCTATAACTCAAGGCCCTTACTGTTGTTATAGTCTATAACTCAAGGCCCTACTGTAGTTAGAGTCTATAACTCAAGGCCCTTACTGTTGTTATAGTCTATAACTCGATACCCTTACTGTAGTTATAGTCTACAATTCAAAGCCCTTACTGTAGTTATAGTCTATAACTCAAGGCCCTAATGTAGTTACAGTCTATAACTCAAGGACCTTACTGTAGTTATAGTGTATATATCAAGGCCCTTACTGTAAATATAGTCTATAACTCAAGGCCCTTACTGTAGTTATACTCTATAACTCAAGGCCCTAATGTAGTTATAGTCTATATCTCAAGGCCCTTACTGTAGTTATGGTCAATAACTCAAGGCCCTAATGTAGTTATAGTCTATAACTCAAGGCCCTTACTGTAGTTATAGTCTATAACTCAAGGCCCTTACTGTAGTTATGGTCTATAACTCAAGGCCCTTACTGTAGTTATGGTCTATAACTCAAGGCCCTTACTGTAGTTATAGTCTACATCTCAAGGCCCTTACTGTAGTTATGGTCTATAACTCAAGGCCCTTACTGTAGTTATGGTCTATAACTCAAGGCCCTTACTGTAGTTATGGTCTATAACTCAAGGCCCTTACTGTAGTTATGGTCTATAACTCAAGGCCCTTACTGTAGTTATGGTCTATAACTCAAGGCCCTTACTGTAGTTATGGTCTATAACTCAAGGCCCTTACTGTAGTTATGGTCTATAACTCAAGGCCCTTACTGTAGTTATGGTCTATAACTCAAGGCCCTTACTATAGTTATGGTCTATAACTCAAGGCCCTAACAATAACCATAGGTTGTAATATCTAACAGTCATTAAACAATTACCTATAAAATATCTCACGGACAGAGGGGTAAAAATAGTACTTAAATGAGACGTGAAATGTATTGTGGTAGGACGGATTGCAAAAACCAATTGTGAGCCACTGTCCCCTTCCCCTATGATTGAAAAGCTTCCGCAGCATGTTTGTGTGCTCTCCCCCCGTTCAGCACAGCCATGCGTCTTAAAATCTATGTGGAGGTTCGATAGCTGGCACTGCAATTGACATAGACCGGCAATCACGTGCCTCACACTCACTTTTTTCTCATCATGCAATGTCAGTGTGTGTGTGTGTGTGTGTGTGTGTGAGTGTGTGTGTTCATGTTTTGTGTGTGTGAGCCTTACTGTGAGCGTGGCAGTGTGCTTTTCTGTCATATATTGGATGATGATGTCTACAGCTGTTTTTCCCCCATCCCTGTCTCACAGACGGCAGGCTGAGTATTGGATTCTACCTTGGCTCAATGGAGTGTACTGTTGCCTTCATCCGGTCGGTGAGCATGGCCGAGGCAGTGTGTGTAAAGGGGAGACAGGCTTACGTAACATATTTTCTGAAAAACAAAACAGATTTAGTAATCATAAGGAAGTTCATTACAAGCACTGGAACAAAATGAGCCAAGGGTTCGAGTCCCAGTCTGACAAAAACCCTGAATTTGCTACATTGGTGTCAGAAGTGGGATGGTCAGGACACAATGACACCAAGGATAAAGCAATTATGTCGTAACCCCAGTAATAGTTGTATTACTACTAAACTGGTAAATGTATCCTTATGAGAGAACATTACATCCATTGTTAATTCCTCCATGCGCTCTAGACCTGGCCACAGTCCCTTCATCAATCTGTTTTCTACAGGGCCTCTGCTTATACTGCATAGTGCTTAAAACCCATAACTCAACTCCCCCAAAATGAAATATCATAATAAGTCAAAAGGAGAAAAAAAAAAAAAACAATACCTGAGAAGAACACAGGAGTGTAATCCAAGAAGATTGAAAAAGGATTAGAACCACACAGGCCCACATAGTTTGGTGGATTTGTACTTCACTCAATCACTAATTGCGATTTGGGTGTCCTGTTCAGATTTGTGTTGTTGCCCTGCAAGCGATTTGGGATTTACTTAACAGCACCAACCAACTCTTTCCCTGTTGTGATGGGTTGCTGTTGTGTCCGTCCATGCAGTCATGCCTCACTGAATTCAGTTAGATTTATTTCTGACACACACATACACACACACGCACACACACACACACACACACACACACACACACATAGGATCTCCAGCTAAGCATTTGAATGCGAAGCCAGTCACAATCATGTGACAGAGATAAACAAATACATGTGAACACATCATAGTATTTGAACAGCTATACTATGTGCATCAATGTTTGTGTACAAAAGAGTGATTGAAATGTAGCCTTATTGTTAAGCAGAAATTAGACAATGGAACAGTATTGGTGTGAGAAAAAGGTGTCCATTAAATGCATAAAAGAGATACATCGGTAAAAGGCAGTGATTGAGTGATTGAAACGTAGCCTTATTATTGAAATAAAAGACAATAGTATTGGTGTGAAGAAAAAGGCGTGACAGAGATTAGTCGAGTACAAGGTAATTTGTCTCAGGAGAAATTTGACAGAAATATTGGTTACTGTAACTGGCTGGTGGAAAATGATTCCTATTGGCTTATTTACTGTAAGTCATTAGCATACCGGGAACCAATCAGAGATGGTGATCATGGGAACATATCAAATGTCAGAGCTGGTAAAACGTAGTGCACTATACAGGGAATAGGGTGCCATTTTGGACGTATCCCAGTTCTGGTGCCATATGAATCAGTCAGGTATTTGTGTCGGGCAAAATAGATCCCTCATAGACAAGGAGGCCTAAAATCACATTCATAAAGTCTACAACAACGCAATATTATCCACACCTTTAGAAACAATGTGACAAGGATCTTCATGGCAGCTAAGCAAAGTTGAATACCATATGGATAATACCATATGGATAATACCATATGGATAATACCATATGGATAATACCATATGGATAATAGTTTCACTGACGGCTTTGTAATTACACACAGTAGCTATAGTATGTCCTACACTATGTCTTACACTATGTCCTATAGTATGTCTTATAGTATGTCCTATAGTATGTCCTACACTATGTCTTACACTATGTCCTATAGTATGTCCTATAGTATGTCCTATAGTATGTCCTATAGTATGTCCTACACTATGTCTTACACTATGTCCTATAGTATGTCCTATAGTATGTCCTATAGTATGTCCTACACTATGTCTTACACTATGTCCTATAGTATGTCCTATAGTATGTCCTATAGTATGTCCTATAGTATGTCCTATAGTATGTCCTACAGTAGGTCCTACACTATGTCTTACACTATGTCCTATAGTATGTCCTATAGTATGTCCTATAGTAAGTCCTATAGTATGTCCTATAGTATGTCCTACAGTATGTCCTATAGTATGTCCTATATTATGTCCTATAGTATGTCCTATAGTATGTCCTATAGTATGTCCTATAGTATGTCCTACACTATGTCCTATAGTATGTCCTATAGTATGTCCTATAGTATGTCCTAAAGTATGTCCTATAGTATGTCCTATAGTAAGTCCTATAGTATGTCCTATAGTATGTCCTACACTATGTCCTATAGTATGTCCTATAGTATGTCCTATAGTATGTCCTATAGTATGTCCTATAGTATGTCCTACACTATGTCCTATAGTATGTCCTATAGTATGTCCTACACTATGTCCTATAGTATGTCCTATAGTATGTCCTATAGTATGTCTTACACTATGTCCTATAGTATGTCCTATAGTATGTCCTATAGTATGTCCTATAGTATGTCCTATAGTATGTCCTATAGTATGTCCTACACTATGTCCTATAGTATGTCCTATAGTATGTCCTATAGTATGTCTTACACTATGTCCTATAGTATGTCCTATAGTATGTCCTATAGTATGTCCTATAGTATGTCCTACACTATGTCTTACACTATGTCCTATAGTATGTCCTATAGTATGTCCTATAGTATGTCCTATAGTATGTCCTATAGTATGTCCTATAGTATGTCTTACACTATGTCCTATAGTATGTCCTATAGTATGTCCTATAGTATGTCCTATAGTATGTCCTATAGTATGTCCTATAGTATGTCTTACACTATGTCCTATAGTATGTCCTACAGTATGTCTTACACTATGTCCTATAGTATGTCCTATAGTATGTCCTACAGTATGTCTTACACTATGTCCTATAGTATGTCCTATAGTATGTCCTATAGTATGTCCTATAGTATGTCCTATAGTATGTCTTACACTATGTCCTACAGTATGTCCTATAGTATGTCCTATAGTATGTCCTATAGTATGTCCTATAGTATGTCCTATAGTATGTCCTATAGTATGTCCTATAGTATGTCCTACAGTATGTCTTACACTATGTCCTATAGTATGTCCTATAGTATGTCCTATAGTATGTCCTATAGTATGTCCTATAGTATGTCCTATAGTATGTCTTACACTATGTCCTATAGTATGTCCTATAGTATGTCCTATAGTATGTCCTATAGTATGTCTTACACTATGTCCTATAGTATGTCCTATAGTATGTCCTATAGTATGTCCTATAGTATGTCCTACAGTATGTCCTATAGTATGTCCTATAGTATGTCCTATAGTATGTCCTATAGTATGTCCTATAGTATGTCTTACACTATGTCCTATAGTATGTCCTATAGTATGTCCTATAGTATGTCCTATAGTATGTCATACACTATGTCCTATAGTATGTCCTATAGTATGTCCTATAGTATGTCCTATAGTATGTCCTATAGTATGTCCTATAGTATGTCCTATAGTATGTCTTACACTATGTCCTATAGTATGTCCTATAGTATGTCCTATAGTATGTCTTACACTATGTCCTATAGTATGTCCTATAGTATGTCCTATAGTATGTCCTATAGTATGTCTTACACTATGTCCTATAGTATGTCCTATAGTATGTCCTATAGTATGTCCTATAGTATGTCCTATAGTATGTCCTATAGTATGTCTTCTAGTATGTCCTACAGTATGTCCTAAAGAAAAACCCTTGAATTAGTAGGTGTGTCCAAACTTTTGACTGGTACTGTGTATGCAGTGCATTCGGAAAGTATTCAGACCCCTTGAATCTTTCCACATTTTGTAGATTACAGCCTTATTCTAAAATGGATTAAAAACTACTTTTTCCTCATCGTTCTACACACAATACCCCATAATGACAAAGTGAAAACAGGTTTTTAGAATTTGTTGCAAATGTATACAAAATAAAAAACAGAAATATATTATTTACATAAGTATTCAGACCCTTTGCTATGAGACTCGAAATTGAGCTCAGGTGCATCCTGTTTCCATTGATCATCCTTGAGATGTTTCTACAACTTGATTGGAGTCCACCTCTGGTAAATTCAATTAATTTGACATGATTTGGAAAGGCATAAACCTGTATATATAAGGTCCCACAGTTGACAGTGCATGCCAGAGCAAAAACCAAGCCAGAAGGAATTGTCCGTAGAGCTCCGAGACATGATTGTGTCGAGGCACAGATCTGGGGAAGGGTACCAAAAAATGTCTGCAACATTGAAGATCCCCAAGAACACAGTGGCCTCCATCATTCTTAAATGTAAGAAGTTTGGAACCACCAAGACTCTTCCTAGAGCTGGCCGCCCGGCCAAACTGAGCAATTGGGGGAGAAGGGCCTTGGTCAGGGAGGTGACCAAGAACCCGATGGTCACTCTGACAGAGCTCCAGAGTTCCTCTGTGGAGATGGGAGAACCTTCCAGAAGGACAACCATCTCTGCAGCACTCCACCAATCAGGCTTAAGCACACAGCCAAGACAACACAGGAGTGGCTTCGGGACAAGTCTCTGAATGTCCTTGAGTGGCCCAGCCAGAGCCCGGACTTGAACCCGATCGAAAATCTCTGGAGAGACCTGAAAATAGCTGTGCAGCGACGCTCCCCATCCAACCTGACTTAGCTTGAGAGGATCTGCAGAGAAGAATGGGAGAAACTCCACAAAAATAGATGTGCCAAGCTTGTAGCGTCATACCCAAGAAGACTCGAGGCTGTAATCGCCGCCAAATGTACTTCAACAAAGTACTGAGTAAATGGTCTGGATACTTGTAAATGTGATAGTTCAGTTTCTTATTATTAAAACATTTTCAAACATTTATAGAAACCAGTTTTTACTTTGTCATTATGGGATATTGTGTGTAGATTGATGAGGAGAAAAAACTATTTAATCCATTTTAGAATAAGACTGTATCAGAACAAAATGTGGAAAAAGTCAAGGGGTCTGTATACTTTCCGAATGTGTTATTTCATAGTTTTGATGTCTTCACTATTATTCTACGATGTAGAAAATAGTTAAAATAAAGAAAAACCCTTGAATGAGTAGGTTTGTCCAAACTTTTCACTGGTACTGTACGGTTGAAGTCGGAAGTTTACATACACTTAGGTTGGAGTCATTAAAACTCGTTTTTCAACCACTCCACAAATGTCTTGTTAACAAACTATAGTTTTGGCAAGTCGGTTAGGACATCTACTTTGTGCATGACACAAGTAATTCTTCCAACAATTGTTTACAGACAGATTATTTCACTTATAATTCACTGTTCCAGTGGGTCAGAAGATTACATACACTAAATTGACTGTGCCTTTAAACAGCTTGCAAAATTCCAGAAAATGATGTCATGGCTTTAGAAGCTTCTGATAGGCTAATTGACATAATTTGAGTCAATTGGAGGTGTACCTGTGGATGTATTTCAAGGCCTATCTTCAAACTCAGTGCCTCTTTGCTTGACATCATGGGAAAATCAAAAGAAATCAGCAAAGACCTCAGAAAAAAATTGTTCATCCTTGGGAGCAATTTCCAAACGCCTGAAGGTACCGCGTTCATCTGAACAAACAATAGTATGCAAGTATAAACACCATTGGACCACGCAGCCATCATACCACTCAGGAAGGAGACGTGTTCTGTCTCCTAGAGATGAACATACTTTGGTGCGAAAAGTGCAAATCAATTCCAGAACAACAGCAAAGGACCTTGTGAAGATGCTGGAGGAAACAGGTACAAAAGTATCTACACTGCTAAAAAAAATAAAGGGAACACTTAAACAACACAATGTAACTCCAAGTCAATCACACTTCTGTGAAATCAAACTGTCCACTTAGGAAGCAACACTGATTGACAATAAATTTCACATGCTGTTGTGCAAATGGAATAGACAACAGGTGGAAATTATAGGCAATTAGCAAGACACCCCCAATAAAGGACTGGTTTTGCAGGTGGTGACCACAGACCACTTCTCAGTTCCTATGCTTCCTGGCTGATGTTTTGGTCACTTTTGAATGCTGGCGGTGCTTTCACTCTAGTGGTAGCATGAGACGGAGTCTACAATCCACACAAGTGGCACAGGTAGTGCAGCTCATCCAGGATGGCACATCAATGCGAGCTGTGGCAAGAAGTTTTGCTGTGTCTGTCAGCGTAGTGTCCAGGGCATGGAGGCGCTACCAGGAGACAGGCCAGTACATCAGGAGACGTGGAGGAGGCCGTAGGATGGCAACAACCCAGCAGCAGGACTGCTACCTCCGCCTTTGTGCAAGGAGGAGCAGGAGGAGCACTGCCAGAGCCCTGCAAAATGACCTCCAGCAGGCCACAAATGTGCATGTGTCTGCTCAAACGGTCAGAAACAGACTCCATGAGGGTGGTATGAGGGCCCGACGTCCACAGGTGGGGGTTGTGCTTACAGCCCAACACCGTGCAGGACGTTTGGCATTTGCCAGAGAACACCAAGATTGGCAAATTCGTCACTGGCGCCCTGTGCTCTTCACAGATGAAAGCAGGTTCACACTGAGCACATGTGACAGACGTGACAGAGTCTGGAGACGCCGTGGAGAACGTTCTGCTGCCTGCAACATCCTCCAGCATGACCGGTTTGGCGGTGGGTCATTCATGGTGTGGGGTGGCATTTCTTTGGGGGGCCGCACAGCCCTCCATGTGCTCGCCAGAGGTAGCCTGACTGCCATTAGGTACCGAGATGAGATCCTCAGACCCCTTGTGAGACCATATGCTGGTGCGGTTGGCCCTGGGTTCCTCCTAATGCAATACACTGCTAGACCTCATGTGGCTGGAGTGTGTCAGCAGTTCCTGCAAGAGGAAGGCATTGATGCTATGGACTGGCCCGCTCGTTCCCCAGACCTGAATCCAATTGAGCACATCTGGGACATCATGTCTCACTCCATCCACCAACGCCACGTTGCACCACAGACTGTCCAGGAGTTGGCGGATGCTTTAGTCCAGGTCTGGGAGGAGATCCCTCAGGAGACCATCCGCCACCTCATCAGGAGCATGCCCAGGCGTTGTAGGGAGGTCATACACACTACTGAGCCTCATTTTGACTTGTTTTAAGGACATTACATCAAAGTTGGATCAGCCTGTAGTGTGGTTTTCCACTTTAATTTTGAGGGTGACTCCAAATCCAGACCTCCATGGGTTGATAAATTTGATTTCCATTGATAATTGTTGTGTGATTTTGTTGTCAGCACATTCAACTATGTAAAGAAAAAAGTATTTAATAAGATTATTTCCTTCATTCAGATCTAGGATGTGTTATTTTAGTGTTCCCTTTATTTATTTGAGCAGTGTATATCAACAGTAAAATGAGTCCTATATCGACATAACCTGAAATGCCGCTCAGCAAGGAAGAAGCCACTGCTCCAAAACCGCCATAAAAAAGCCAGACTACGGTTTGCAACTGCACATGGGGACAAAGATCATACTTTTTGGAGAAACATCCTCTGGTCTGATGAAACAAAAATTGAACTGTTTGGCCATAATGACCATCGTTATGTTTGGAGGAAAAAGGGGGACTTGCAAGCCGAAGAACACCATCCCAACCGTGAAGCACGGGGGTGGCAGCATCATGTTGTGGGGGTGCTTTGCTGCATGAGGGACTGGTGCACTTCACAAAATAGATGGCATCATGAGGAAGGAAAATTATGTGGATATATTGAAGCAACATCTCAACACATCAGTCAGGAAGTTAAAGCTTGGTTGCAAATGGGTCTTCCAAATGGACAATGACCCCAAGCATACTTCCAAAGTTGTGGCAAAATGGCTTAAGGACAACAAAGCCCTGACCTCAATCCTATAGACAATTTGTGGGCAGAACTGAAAAAGTGTGTGCGAGCAAGGAGGCCTACAAACATGACTCAGTTACACCAGCTCTGTCAGGAGGAATGGGCGAAAATTCACCCAACCTATTGTAGGAAGCTTGTGGAAGGCTACCCGACACGTTTGACCCAATTAAACAATATAAAGGCAATGCTACCAAATACTAATTGAGTGTATGTAAACTTCTGACCCACTGGGAATGTGATGAAATAAATAAAAGCTGAAATAAATCATTCTCTCTACTATTATTCTGACATTTCACATTCTTAAAATAAAGTGGTGATCCTAAACGTTTTACTAGGATTAAATGTCAGGAATTTTGAAAAACTGAGTTGAAATGTATTTGGCTAAGGTGTATGTAAACTTTCGACTTCAACTGTATAAATACAGTGAGCTCCATAATTCATTGGACAGTGACCATTTTTTTGTTATTTTGGTTCTGTACTCTAGCACTTTGAGTTTGACAATGAGGGTGAAGTGCAGACTGTCAGCTTTAATTTGAGGGTATTTTCATACATATCGGATTAACCGTTTAGAAATGACAGCACCTTTTGTACATGGCCCCCCCATTTTAAGGTACTACAAGTATTTGTTAAATTGGCTTCACAGATGTGTGTCGTTAGGCAGGTGTATTCATTTGTGTCGTTAGTGAATGCAGGAGAGCTATTGATTAATAGTATTGATTCTAGACTTTGCTATTGCCTTTGAAGGTTGTTGTTGGGGTGTGACAACAGCAGTGTCGATGCAAATGAAGCTGGCCGTCATAAGGCTCAGAAATGAAAATCAATCAATCAGGAACATTGCAAAAACCCTGGCCATGCCCAAGTCAACAGTTTGGTTCATCATTAACAAGAAAAAAACAACCGGTGAACTCAATTATGTCAAAAGACCCGGTAGACTGAGGAAGACCACTGTAGTGGATGACCGGAGAATACTCTCTATGGTGAAGAAAACCCCCCTGACAACAGCCCAACAGATCAAAAACACTGTCCTGGATGCAGGTGTAGATGTGTCAAAGTCTACCATACGTAGAAGACTACACCAGCAGGACTACAGAGGGTAACACTACAAGATGCAAACCACTGATAAGCCTGAAGAACAGAAAGGCCAGATTACAGTTTGCTAAAAAGCACCTAAAAGAGCCCCAAGAGTTCTGGAAAAAAAGTATTGTGGACAGATGGGACAAAGATGAACATGTACCAGAGTGATGGAAAGAGGAAAGTGTGGAGAAAAAAAAAGAAATGCCCATGATCCAAAGCATACCACCTCATCCGTGAAACATGGTGGAGGGGGTGTTATGGCTTGGGCCTGTATGGCTGCCAGTGGAACAGGCTCACTTGTCTTCATCGATGATGTGACTGCAGACAGAAGTAGAACAATGAATTCTGAAGTCTACAGAAATATTTTATCTGCTCAGATAAAACCAAATGCCTCCAAACTCATTGGACGGCACTTCATCATGCAACAAGACAATGACTCTAAACATACTGCTAGAGCAACAAAGGGGTTTTTGATGGCCAAAAAGTGGAAAATCCTTGACTGGCCGAGTCAATCACCGGATCTGAATCCAATTGAACAAGCATTTTACATGCTGAAGAGGAGACTGAAGACAATAAGTCCCAGAAACAAGCAGAAACTGAAGATGGCTGCAGTACAGGCCTGGCAGAGCATCACCAGGGAAGATACCCAGCGTCTGGTGATGTCGATGCATCGCAGACTTCAAGCAGTCATTGCATGCAAAGGATATGCGACCAAATATTAACAATGATTACTTTATTCTACATTATATTAAACTGTCCAATGTCTTTTGATGCCCGAAAATGGGGGGGACCATGTACAAAAGCTTCTATAATTTCTAAACGGTTCATCCGATATGTATGAAAATACCCTCAAATTAAAGCTGACAGTCTGCACTTCACCCTCATTGTCATTGTATCCTTTCAAATTCAAGGTGCTAGAGTACAGAACCAAAATACCAAAATTGTCACTGTCCAATGAATTATGGAGCTCACTGTATATATATATATATATATATATATATATATATATATATATATACAGTATATAAACCCATTCACAAAAAAAATGTATGCACGCATGACTGTAAGTCGCTTTGGATAAAAGCGTCTGCTAAATGGCATATTATTATTATTATAAGTTTAGCCAGGTAAACAGTGAGTGTGTCTGATATCTAACCTACCTGTACTGAACAGTAAGAAGACAAGACATCATAGGAATCATCCGTCAGTGAGCCACCAGTGGATCCAGACAACAGTTATGATGACTATTTACAGAGCTGTTTACCAACTGCTGTTGCATGGTAGACCTGACCTTGTTATCTTGCTTCTACTGTCGGACTCACTCATAGGGCTTAGAGTTAAAACCAATAGTTCATATGAACACGAGAAAAAGCATACCATTTCAATTAAGAGAACATCTTGGTTGAATTGATTCATTTAATTCCATCCACTTAGGTACTCGATTCAGATGAATTATAATAACACTTGGGCTCTCCACAAGTTCAAAGACATCAGCATAAACTACATAACCATAGTGAGATAGTTTCCATCCTTCCTTCAACAATTAATGACCAAGTGTCCCTCTTCCCCTCTTTGCTGATAAGCCAGTACGCTAATGTAAACCTGACACTGACACTGCTAACACCAGGCTATTGCTGAGCCTCTGCTGAATATCCATCTGGGATGGAGAAGGTCTTGGAATGGTTTTTGAGTTCTCCTATAGTATGTCCAGGTGGACGCTTATATGTCTGGAACTGTCCTCCGAGGGATGATTGTTGACCCCACCCACCACTGTGATGTCCTGCCTAACATCCACTGGTTCATCCAGATACATCAACCGCCTCGCCGCCTGCTTCCAGTGGGTCTCCGGTTTGAACTGAGATGTGTAGAGGACCAGGGGCTTGTCCTCGCCACCGGGAAAGGTTACCGTGAACAACACGCAGAGCGCGTTCACAGCAGACAAACCGAAACACTCGCACTTGAATGCGCCCCTTTTCACTGATTTCAGCCGCTCCGCGGTAACCGAGTACAGATCCAACTCTGCGAACTTGGGAGGGGTGGGAGAGCAAGTCCGTCACCAAGTTCACAGTGATGTCAGTGTCCATGATGCATTTCCTGGCGAATTCAGACATGCACGACATGTCCACGCCGTACTGGTCCTTCACAGTAAACCAGATACTCAGCTGGTCCTCCACCACAGCGTCATCGATGGGTGCAATATACAATTCCGCCATTGGAAGGCAGAATAAGGGTTTAAGCCAGTTGTCGTGGGCGAACAGGACAGAATTCAGCATGGATTAGTGAAGCAGTGCGTACCCCATCCACTCGCTTACTGTCACGTCCACCTGCTCGGCGCAAATCGATTGTCTCCAGAGTAGCTTTAATCACTTCGATTCTGTCTTCCATCTTATTATGTTTAACGATTTTCACAGCTTGATCAGCGATTGAACTTTCCTGGCCCCGGCTTGGTCACAGAATATACTTAGAACACCGGTACCTTCCCAGACATCCAACACTATTTTACTTTGGATTGAACTGCTGTTCCTCAGTATCCGTGTCCTGTACGTGTTTGTCCGGACAGTGTCTGCAATCATTTCCTCATGAATGGTAACATCAGAATAACTGTCAAATTACAGATTATCCTGCTAATTTCTGTCTAATTTCCTTTTCTTTGTGAAGTGTAACATTTCCCTTGCCCTCAGATTCTTGTTATCACGTTGGAAATGGAATTTCAGTGCGTTATACTTCCTGAAAGGGGAAACGGGTTGCATCATGGTCTTTGTAGTTGTATAAGCAGTCGAATTTGTCAATGTGACAGATTTTTGCTTGTGGGAGAACTACATATCCCACAAGGAAAAAGACGGCGGTCGCAATGCGTTGTTTAATTCACCTATTGATCAATCGATGACATGAATAGCAGGATATCAAAAATCATCTTAAAGAATAGTGAGAAACATGTTATGATATTGAAAATGTGACTACTGAATGTTCACCAAGACAACCTTGCATATCAAATGCAGCATGCAAGAAAACCATCACCATTTTCTTCACTCCATCATCATCATCATCATCACAGAAAAGCAATAGCGTACACATTTTGCTAAAATAGGATACAGTGGCCATCATAGGCCTACATGTGCTCCGTCAGGATTTGTTTTGCTGTGGGGAAGGCCAATTAAAGGCTACCCAGCATGCCCACAAATAGTTCTAAGCTGTCCATCCTCAGAGTTATGGCAGGCAGAACACAGGTTTATGGCGCTGTTCTCCTCTTTGAGTGAGTCCTCTGTGACTTTCTCCGTTCCTTCCAAAGATCATTGGCTAGCGCTAGTGGGGGATGAGCAGGAGATGTATCCCATTTCACTAAGATCAAAAGGAGAGTAGGGAGCTGCCAGTTTGGTTCAGTTTTCCAGCATTCCAGATGGCCTTTCGAATGGAAACTCAGGGCAGGGTAATGAAAAATGTGAGCACGTGTGTGTGGGGTCAGAAATGCAAAGGCATGGAGAAGTAGCATATAATGAAAGAAACTTCACCTTTACCTGGTTTATCAAAATAATTCATATTAGAAACAATTATTGTATTTGTGTTTGTTCTGTGCCTATGTTAAATCAACACGTCTTACCATTTGCAACTAAATGTAGCCCTACTCATTATGCATAGTATAGTACAGTGGTTCCCAACTCCATTACCCCCAACAGTGGTTCCCAACTCCGGTCCTCCAGTACTCCCAACAGTCCAACTCCAGTCCTCCAGTACCCCCAACAGTGGTTCCCAACTCCAGTCATCCAGTACCCCCAACAGCCCAACTCCGGTCCTCCAGTACTCCCAACAGCCCAACTCCGGTCCTCCAGTACCCCCAACAGCCCAACTCCAGTCCTCCAGTACCCCCAACAGTGGTTCCCAACTCCAGTCCTCCAGTACCCCCAACAGCCCAACTCCGGTCCTCCAGTAACCCCAACAGCCCAACACCAGTCCTCCAGTACCCCCAACAGCACACATTTTTGTTGTTGCCCTGGACAAAAAACACCTGATTCAACTCATTGAGGGCCTGATGATTAGTTGACTAATTGAATCATGTGTGCTTGTCCAGGGCTACAATAAACATATATTCTGTTGGGGGTACTGGAGGACTGGAGTTGGGCTGTTGGGGGTACTGGAGGACTGGAGTTGGGAACTCTGTTGGGGGTACTGGAGGACTGGAGTTGGGAACCACTGTTGGGGGTACTGGAGGACTGGAGTTGGGAACCACTGTTGGGGGTACTGGAGGACTGGAGTTGGGCTGTTGGGGGTACTGGAGGAACGGAGTTGGGCTGTTGGGGGTACTGGAGGACTGGAGTTGGGCTGTTGGTGGTACTGGAGGACTGGAGTTGGGAACTCTGTTGGGGGTACTGGAGGACTGGAGTTGGGCTGTTGGGGGTACTGGAGGACTGGAGTTGGGCTGTTGGTGGTACTGGAGGACTGGAGTTGGGAACTCTGTTGGGGGTACTGGAGGACTGGAGTTGGGAACCACTGTTGGGGGTACTGGAGGACTGGAGTTGGGAACCACTGTTGGGGGTACTGGAGGACTGGAGTTGGGAACCACTGTTGGGGGTACTGGAGGACTGGAGTTGGGAACCGCCAGCATAGTTAAATGGGTGCTTGTCGGTGGTAGAGATTGGAGTGATAAAGTACTTTCCTACAGTAGGAAAATTTAGATAGAATGCTAAGTTGGTTGCAATTTGTAATTTCCCTTTAACTGTGTAATGGTTGTTTTAGCCATCAGCTTTCTGTAAATGTCCATTCTCCTGGATGTCCATCCCCTTTAATTAAAGTTGTCCATCGCTGTGTGCTGATCTTAACGAGGTGCTCACTGGAGTCAAACTGGTGGAAGGGAAGGCATTGTGTGCACTGGGCCTGAAACATGTTGGGAAAATCTAGAGATAATGCAGGGGAGGCGCTGGTTGGTCAATAAGTAGAGCTGGAGGAAGACAAATCACTTTGGATAATGAGGGCTGTCCTGGAAAAATCCCTAACCTACTCTCTGATATGTATTTCCTTAACCTACTCTCTGATATGTATTTCCCTAACCTACACTCTGATATGTATTTCCCTAACCTACTCTCTGATATGTATTTCCCTAACCTACTCTCTGATATGTATTTCCTTAACCTACTCTCTGATATGTATTTCCCTAACCTACTCTCTGATATGTATTTCCCTAACCTACTCTCTGATATGTATTTCCCTAACCTACTCTCTGATATGTATTTCCCTAACCTACTCTCTGATATGTATTTCCCTAACCTACTCTCTGATATGTATTTCCCTAACCTACTCTCTGATATGTATTTCCCTAACCTACTCTCTGATATGTGTATTTCTTCCCTTCAAGCTCAAGTTGTTTGTGAAGGAGTGGCTACTACAGCGTTTCCCAAACCCGGTCCTCGGGACCCCAAGGGGTACACGTTTAGGTTATTACCCTAGCACTACACAGCTAATTCAAATGATCAAAGCTTGATGATTAGTTGATCATTCGAATCAGCTGTGTAGTGCTAGGGCAAAAGCCAAAAAACGAGCACCCCTTAGGGTCCCGAGGACCGGGTTTAGGAAACGCTGGAATACTACATCATACAGAGACAGACAGTACGATGGGAAAGGACCGAGTGTGTGTGTGAGTATGACCGGCCTTTGGTTTGGCTAGCAATGCTCAAGTTGTAAGTGCAGGAGCATGGATATGTACAATCTGAACTGATGACCATACTGTGTGCAACATTTAGATGTTTGACTGTGTGTGTGTTTGTGTGTGTGTGTGTGTGTATATGTGTGTGTGTGAGAGAGTGTGTGTGTGTGTCTGTGTGTTTGGAGTATGTGTTTTGAAATAGACAGAAAGAGAGGCAGGTGGTAGTTTCCAAGTGTGTAGTTAGAGAGATAAATAGAGCAATAGAGAGAGGACTAAATAGAGCAATAGAGAGAGGACTAAATAGAGGAATAGAGAGAGGACTAGAGAGAGGACAAAATAGAGGACCAGAGAGAGGACTACATAGAGCAATAGAGAGAGGACTAAATAGAGGAATAGAGAGAGGACTAAATAGAGGAATAGAGAGAGGACTAAATAGAGGAATAGAGAGAGGACTAAATAGAGGAATAGAGAGAGGACTAAATAGAGGAATAGAGAGAGGACTACATTGATGACTAAATAGAGGAACAGAGAGAGGACTAAATAGAGGAATAGATAGAGGACTAAATAGAGGAATAGAGAGAGGACTAAATAGAGGAATAGACCGAGGACTGAATAGAGGAATAGAGAGAGGACTAAATAGAGGAATAGAGAGAGGACTAAATAGAGGAATAGAGAGAGGACTAAATAGAGGAATAGAGAGAGGACTAAATAGAGGAATAGAGAGAGGACTAAATCGATGACTAAATACAGGAACAGAGAGAGGACTAAATAGAGGAATAGATAGAGGACTAAATAGAGGAATAGAGAGAGGACTAAATAGAGGAATAGAGAGAGGACTAATTAGAGGAATAGAGAGAGGACTAAATAGAGGAACAGAGAGAGGACTAAATAGAGGAACAGATAGAGGACTAAATAGAGGAACAGAGAGAGGACTAAATAGAGGTATAGAGAGAGGACTAAATAGAGGAATATAGAAAGGGCTAAATAGAGGAATAGAGAGAGGACTAAATAGAGGAATAGAGAGAGGACTAAATAGAGGAACAGAGAGAGGACTAAATAGAGGAACAGATAGAGGACTAAATAGAGGAACAGAGAGAGGACTAAATAGAGGTATAGAGAGAGGACTAAATAGAGGAATATAGAAAGGGCTAAATAGAGGAATAGAGAGAGGACTAAATAGAGGAATAGAGAGAGGACTAAATAGAGGAATAGAGAGATGACTAAATAGAGGAATAGAGAGAGGACTAAATAGAGGCATAGAGAGAGGACTAAATAGAGGAACAGAGAGAGGACTAAATAGAGGAATAGATAGAGGACTAAATAGAGGAATAGAGAGAGGACTAAATAGAGGTATAGAGAGAGGACTAAATAGAGGCATATAGAGAGGACTAAATAGAGGAATAGAGAGAGGACTAAATAGAGGAATAGAGAGAGGACTAAATAGAGGAATAGAGAGAGAACTAAATAGAGGAATAGAGAGAGGACTAAATAGAGGAACAGAGAGAGGACTAAATAGAGGAACAGAGAGAGGACTAAATAGAGGAACAGAGAGAGGACTAATTAGAGCAATAGAGAGATGACTAAATGGAGGAATAGAGAGAGGACTAGAGAGAGGACTAAATAGAGGAACAGAGAGAGGACTAAATAGAGGAATAGATAGAGGACTAAATAGAGGAATAGAGAGATGACTAAATAGAGGAATAGATAGAGGACTAAATAGAGGAATAGAGAGAGGACTAAATAGAGGAATAGATAGAGGACTAAATAGAGGAATAGAGAGAGGACTAGAGAGAGGACTAAATAGAGGAATAGAGAGAGGACTAAATAGAGGAATAGATAGAGGTCTAAATAGAGGAATAGATAGAGGACTAAATAGAGGAATAGATAGAGGACTAAATAGAGGAATAGAGAGAGGACTAAATAGAGGACTAAATAGAGGAATAGATAGAGGACTAAATAGAGGAATAGATAGAGGACTAAATAGAGGAATAGATAGAGGACTAAATAGAGGAATAGAGAGAGGACTAAATAGAGGAATAGATAGAGGACTAAATAGAGGAATAGAGAGAGGACTAAATAGAGGAATAGAGAGAGGACTAAATAGAGGAAAAGAGAGAGGACTAATTAGAGGAATAGAGAGAGGACTAAATAGAGGAGGGGAACGGCACCTCCGTACCTTCAGGCTCTGATCAGTCCCTACACTCAAACGAGGGCATTGCGTTCATCCACATCTGGCCTGCTGGCCCCCCTACCTCTACGGAAGCACAGTTCCCGCTCAGCCCAGTCAAAACTGTTCGCTGCTCTGGCACCCCAATGGTAGAACAAGCTCCCTCACGACGCTAGGACAGCGGAGTCACTCACCACCTTCCGGAGACACTTGAAACCCCACCTCTTTAAGGAATACCTGGGATAGGATAAAGTAATCCTTCTACCCCCCCTTACCCCACCCTCCCCCTCCAAAAAAAAAATGTTTTTATTGTAAAGTGGTTATCCCACTGGCTATAAGGTGAATGCACCAATTTGTGAGTCGCTCTGGATAAGAGCGTCTGCTAAATGATGTAAATGTAAATGTAAAATGACTAGAGAGAGGAGTACATAGAGGAATACAGTGAGCAGGCATGACTAGAGAGAGGAGTACATAGAGGAGTGAGCAGGCTCTTTGTACCATAAAACAGACTGTTGTGCCTCTTCTAGGGCAGCTGCTGTCAGTCTGTAGAGTCCCCCCGGAGCAGCCTGACTGCTGTCAGTCTGTAGAGTCCCCCCGGAGCAGCCTGACTGCTGTCAGTCTGTAGAGTCCCCCCGGAGCAGCCTGACTGCTGTCAGTCTGTAGACTCCCCCCGGAGCAGCCTGACTGCTGTCAGTCTGTAGAGTCCCCCCGGAGCAGCCTGACTGCTGTCAGTCTGTAGAGTCCCCCCGGAGCAGCCTGACTGCTGACAGTCTGTAGAGTCCCCCCGGAGCAGCCTGACTGCTGTCAGTCTGTAGAGTCCCCCCGGAGCAGCCTGACTGCTGTCAGTCTGTAGAGTCCCCCCGGAGCAGCCTGACTGCTGTCAGTCTGTAGAGTCCCCCCGGAGCAGCCTGACTGCTGTCAGTCTGTAGAGTCCCCCCGGAGCAGCCTGACTGCTGTCAGTCTGTAGAGTCCCCCCGGAGCAGCCTGACTGCTGTCAGCATGACCAGACCTGTCACCAGCCTTGCACCAGTTCGCACACACGAACAGTGGTGTGGAAAAAACTGCTTTTATTTTAAACAAAACATTGATTGTTGTTTTTAATCCTTCTCTTCGTTGCAATGAAAAAGACAGTTGTCACAAGACATGTATTTTTTGTGAACCAGTGAGATGTGGACATAGTACATGTCAAATCTAATTCAAGACATACACACAAATATGACCATACAGTAGCAGCACTGTCTATCCCTCCCCAATCTCCCCCTCCCACCCCCTCCCTCCCCCATTCTTCCCCATTCCTCCCCATCCCCCCACTCTCCCATCATCCCTCCCCATCATCCCTCCCCCATCTCCCCCACTCCCCATCCTCCCCCCTTGTCCCCCCATTCTCCCCCCCTTTTCCCCCCATCCTCCCTCCCCCATCCTCCCACTTCCACTCTCCATCCCCCAGCTTGTGTGCCAGGATCTTGGTCTGTCAATCTAGAGCCCATGAATCAATTAAATAATTACACCCCGTTTCCCTGAAGACCTGCTTCCCCTCCTTCCATCTATCAGTTACATTACAATACACTACAATTAGATTAAATTACTAAATACAACCCATTGGATTAAATAGCTAAATACAACCATTTAGATTAAATTACTAAATACAACCAATTAGATTACATTACTAAATATAACCAATTAGATTAAATTACTAACTACAACCAATTATATTAAATTACTAAATACACCCAATTAGATTAAATTACTAAGTACAACCTGCAAGTATGACAGACACCAAGGAGGCAGGCAGAGCGAGATGCTGACTGCGTCGCGATTCCTCCTCAGTATAATGTGTAACTAGACTACAATTGAAACTATGATTATGCACAGACGTTATTAGACATTTTAGACTTTAGACTTAGAATTATACTTTTTTTCAGTTTCAAGCAACATACTTTGTACATTGTAATACATGCATTACTAACAAGTACAGCATTCTCTCCCAGGTTTCCAGATGGATTATTTTTATTTTTTTATTTTATTTTTAGCAGACGCTCTTATCCAGAGCGACTTACAGGAGCAATTAGGGTTAAGTGCCTTGCTCAAGGGCACATCGACAGATTTTTCACCTAGTCGGCTCGGGGATTAGAACCAGCGACCTTTCGGTTACTGGCACAACGCTCTCACCCACTAAGCTACCTGCCGCCATGGATCATATCATGTTGTCTACTGTATGTT
>NW_028164219.1:0-225000 GCF_964263955.1 Coregonus lavaretus
TAGTTAGCATCTGGTCTATTAGCGATGTTTACCAAACAGACTAGTTCTGTCTCTTGCTTCTAGTTAGCGTCTGGTCTATTAGCGATGTTACCAAACAGACTAGTTCTGTCTCTTGCCTCTAGTTAGCTGTCTGGTCTATTAAGCGATGTTACCAACAGACTAGTTCTGTCTCTTGCCTCTAGTTAGCGTCTGGTCTATTAGCGATGTACCAACAGACTAGTTCTGTCTCTTGCCTCTAGTTAGCGTCTGGTCTATTAGCGATGTTACCAAACAGACTAGTTCTGTCTTGCCTCTAGTTAGCGTCTGGTCTATTAGCGATGTTACCAAACAGACTAGTTCTGTCTCTTGCCTCTAGTTAGCGTCTGGTCTATTAGCGATGTTACCAACAGACTAGTTCTGTCTTGCCTCTAGTTAGCGTCTGGTCTATTAGCGATGTTACCAAACAGACTAGTTCTGTCTCTTGCCTCTAGTTAGCGTCTGGTCTATTAGCGATGTTACCAACAGACTAGTTCTGTCTCTTGCCTCTAGTTAGCGTCTGGTCTATTAGCGATGTTACCAAACAGACTAGTTCTGTCTCTTGCCTCTAGTTAGCGTCTGGTCTATTAGCGATGTTACCAAACAGACTAGTTCTGTCTCTTGCCTCTAGTTAGCGTCTGGTCTATTAGCGATGTTACCAAACAGACTAGTTCTGTCTTGCCTCTAGTTAGCGTCTGGTCTATTAGCGATGTTACCAAACAGACTAGTTCTGTCTCTTGCCTCTAGTTAGCGTCTGGTCTATTAGCGATGTTACCAACAGACTAGTTCTGTCTCTTGCCTCTAGTTAGCGTCTGGTCTATTAGCGATGTTACCAAACAGACTAGTTCTGTCTCATGCCTCTAGTTAGCGTCTGGTCTATTAGCGATGTTACCAAACAGACTAGTTCTGTCTTGCCTCTAGTTAGTGTCTGGTCTATTAGCGATGTTACCAAACAGACTAGTTCTGTCTCTTGCCTCTAGTTAGCGTCTGGTCTATTAACGATGTTACCAAACAGACTAGTTCTGTCTCTTGCCTCTAGTTAGCGTCTGGTCTATTAGCGATATTACCAAACAGACTAGTACTGTCTCTTGCCTCTAGTTAGTGTCTGGTCTATTAGCGATGTTACCAAACAGACTAGTTCTGTCTCTTGCCTCTAGTTAGTATCTGGTCTATTAGCGATGTTACCAATAGACTAGTTCTGTCTCTTGCCTCTAGTTAGCGTCTGGTCTATTAGCGATGTTACCAAGAGACTAGTTCTGTCTCTTGCCTCTAGTTAGCGTCTGGTCTATTAGCGATGTTACCAAACAGACTAGTTCTGTCTTGCCTCTAGTTAGCGTCTGGTCTATTAGCGATGTTACCAAACAGACTAGTTCTGTCTCTTGCCTCTAGTTAGCGTCTGGTCTATTAGCGATCTTACCAACAGACTAGTTCTGTCTCTTGCCTCTAGTTAGCGTCTGGTCTATTAGCGATGTTACCAAACAGACTAGTTCTGTCTCTTGCCTCTAGTTAGCGTCTGGTCTATTAGCGATGTTACCAAACAGACTAGTTCTGTCTCTTGCCTCTAGTTAGCGTCTGGTCTATTAGCGATGTTACCAACAGACTAGTTCTGTCTCTTGCCTCTAGTTAGCGTCTGGTCTATTAGCGATGTTACCAAACAGACTAGTTCTGTCTTGCCTCTAGTTAGCGTCTGGTCTATTAGCGATGTTAACAAACAGACTAGTTCTGTCTCTTGCCTCTAGTTAGCGTCTGGTCTATTAGCGATGTTACCAAACAGACTAGTTCTGTCTCTTGCCTCTAGTTAGCGTCTGGTCTATTAGCGATGTTACCAAACAGACTAGTTCTGTCTTGCCTCTAGTTAGTGTCTGGTCTATTAGCGATGTTACCAAACAGACTAGTTCTGTCTCTTGCCTCTAGTTAGCGTCTGGTCTATTAACGATGTTACCAAACAGACTAGTTCTGTCTCTTGCCTCTAGTTAGCGTCTGGTCTATTAGCGATGTTACCAAACAGACTAGTACTGTCTCTTGCCTCTAGTTAGTGTCTGGTCTATTAGCGATGTTAGCAAACAGACTAGTTCTGTCTCTTGCCTCTAGTTAGCGTCTGGTCTATTAGCGATGTTACCAAACAGACTAGTTCTGTCTCTTGCCTCTAGTTAGCGTCTGGTCTATTAGCGATGTTACCAACATACTAGTTCTATATCTTGCCTCTAGTTAGCATCTGGTCTATTAGCGATGTTACCAACAGACTAGTTCTGTCTCTTGCCTGTAGTTAGCGTCTGGTCTATTAGCGATGTTACCAACAGACTAGTTCTGTCTCTTGCCTCTAGTTAGCGTCTGGTCTATTAGCGATGTTACCAAACAGACTAGTTCTGTCTTGCCTCTAGTTAGCGTCTGGTCTATTAGCGATGTTACCAAACAGACTAGTTCTGTCCCTTGCCTCTAGTTAGCGTCTGGTCTATTAGCGATGTTACCGACAGACTAGTTCTGACTCTTGCCTCTAGTTAGTGTCTGGTCTATTAGCGATGTTACCAAACAGACTAGTTCTGTGTCTTGCCTCTCGTTAGCGTCTGGTCTATTAGCGATGTTACCAAACAGACTAGTTCTGTCTCTTGCCTCTAGTTAGCGTCTGGTCTATTAGCGATGTTACCAAACAGACTAGTTCTGTCTCTTGCCTCTAGTTAGCGTCTGGTCTATTAGCGATGTTACCAACAGACTAGTTCTGTCTCTTGCCTCTAGTTAGCGTCTGGTCTATTAGCGATGTTACCAAACAGACTAGTTCTGTCTTGCCTCTAGTTAGTGTCTGGTCTATTAGCGATGTTACCAAACAGACTAGTTCTGTCTCTTGCCTCTAGTTAGCGTCTGGTCTATTAGCGATGTTACCAAACAGACTAGTTCTGTCTCTTGCCTCTAGTTAGCGTCTGGTCTATTAGCGATGTTACCAAACAGACTAGTTCTGTCTCTTGCCTCTAGTTAGCGTCTGGTCTATTAGCGATGTTACCAACAGACTAGTTCTGTCTCTTGCCTCTAGTTAGCGTCTGGTCTATTAGCGATGTTACCAACAGACTAGTTCTGTCTCTTGCCTCTAGTTAGCGTCTGGTCTATTAGCGATGTTACCAAACAGACTAGTTCTGTCTTGCCTCTAGTTAGCGTCTGGTCTATTAGCGATGTTAACAAACAGACTAGTTCTGTCTCTTGCCTCTAGTTAGCGTCTGGTCTATTAGCGATGTTACCAAACAGACTAGTTCTGTCTCTTGCCTCTAGTTAGCGTCTGGTCTATTAGCGATGTTACCAAACAGACTAGTTCTGTCTTGCCTCTAGTTAGTGTCTGGTCTATTAGCGATGTTACCAAACAGACTAGTTCTATCACTTGCTTCTCTTTAGCGTCTGGTCTATTAGCGATGTTACCAACAGACTACATTTGTCTCTTGCCTCTAGTTAGCGTCTGGTCTATTAGCGATGTTACCAAACAGACTAGTTCTTTCTCTTGCCTCTAGTTAGCGTCTGGTCTATTAGCGATGTTACCAACAGACTAGTTCTGTCTCTTGCCTCTAGTTAGCGTCTGGTCTATTAGCGATGTTACCAAACAGACTAGTTCTGTCTTGCCTCTAGTTAGCGTCTGGTCTATTAGCGATGTTACCAAACAGACTAGTTCTGTCTCTTGCCTCTAGTTAGCGTCTGGTCTATTAGCGATGTTACCAAACACCCTAGTTCTGTCTCTTGCCTCTAGTTAGTGTCTGGTCTATTAGCGATGTTACCAACAGACTAGTTCTGTCTCTTGCCTCTAGTTAGCGTCTGGTCTATTAGCGATGTTACCAACAGACTAGTTCTGTCTCTTGCCTCTAGTTAGCGTCTGGTCTATTAGCGATGTTACCAAACAGACTAGTTCTGTCTTTTGCCTCAAGTTAGCGTCTGGTCTATTAGCGATGTTACCAACAGACTATTTCTGTCTTGCCTCTAGTTAGCGTCTGTTCTATTAGCGATGTTACCAAACAGACTAGTTCTGTCTTGCCTCTAGTTAGTGTCTGGTCTATTAGCGATGTTACCAAACAGACTAGTTCTGTCTCTTGCCTCTAGTTAGCGTCTGGTCTATTAACGATGTTACCAAACAGACTAGTTCTGTCTCTTGCCTCTAGTTAGCGTCTGGTCTATTAGCGATATTACCAAACAGACTAGTACTGTCTCTTGCCTCTAGTTAGTGTCTGGTCTATTAGCGATGTTACCAAACAGACTAGTTCTGTCTCTTGCCTCTAGTTAGTATCTGGTCTATTAGCGATGTTACCAATAGACTAGTTCTGTCTCTTGCCTCTAGTTAGCGTCTGGTCTATTAGCGATGTTACCAAGAGACTAGTTCTGTCTCTTGCCTCTAGTTAGCGTCTGGTCTATTAGCGATGTTACCAAACAGACTAGTTCTGTCTTGCCTCTAGTTAGCGTCTGGTCTATTAGCGATGTTACCAAACAGACTAGTTCTGTCTCTTGCCTCTAGTTAGCGTCTGGTCTATTAGCGATCTTACCAACAGACTAGTTCTGTCTCTTGCCTCTAGTTAGCGTCTGGTCTATTAGCGATGTTACCAAACAGACTAGTTCTGTCTCTTGCCTCTAGTTAGCGTCTGGTCTATTAGCGATGTTACCAAACAGACTAGTTCTGTCTCTTGCCTCTAGTTAGCGTCTGGTCTATTAGCGATGTTACCAACAGACTAGTTCTGTCTCTTGCCTCTAGTTAGCGTCTGGTCTATTAGCGATGTTACCAAACAGACTAGTTCTGTCTTGCCTCTAGTTAGCGTCTGGTCTATTAGCGATGTTAACAAACAGACTAGTTCTGTCTCTTGCCTCTAGTTAGCGTCTGGTCTATTAGCGATGTTACCAAACAGACTAGTTCTGTCTCTTGCCTCTAGTTAGCGTCTGGTCTATTAGCGATGTTACCAAACAGACTAGTTCTGTCTTGCCTCTAGTTAGTGTCTGGTCTATTAGCGATGTTACCAAACAGACTAGTTCTGTCTCTTGCCTCTAGTTAGCGTCTGGTCTATTAACGATGTTACCAAACAGACTAGTTCTGTCTCTTGCCTCTAGTTAGCGTCTGGTCTATTAGCGATGTTACCAAACAGACTAGTACTGTCTCTTGCCTCTAGTTAGTGTCTGGTCTATTAGCGATGTTAGCAAACAGACTAGTTCTGTCTCTTGCCTCTAGTTAGCGTCTGGTCTATTAGCGATGTTACCAAACAGACTAGTTCTGTCTCTTGCCTCTAGTTAGCGTCTGGTCTATTAGCGATGTTACCAACATACTAGTTCTATATCTTGCCTCTAGTTAGCATCTGGTCTATTAGCGATGTTACCAACAGACTAGTTCTGTCTCTTGCCTGTAGTTAGCGTCTGGTCTATTAGCGATGTTACCAACAGACTAGTTCTGTCTCTTGCCTCTAGTTAGCGTCTGGTCTATTAGCGATGTTACCAAACAGACTAGTTCTGTCTTGCCTCTAGTTAGCGTCTGGTCTATTAGCGATGTTACCAAACAGACTAGTTCTGTCCCTTGCCTCTAGTTAGCGTCTGGTCTATTAGCGATGTTACCGACAGACTAGTTCTGTCTCTTGCCTCTAGTTAGTGTCTGGTCTATTAGCGATGTTACCAAACAGACTAGTTCTGTGTCTTGCCTCTCGTTAGCGTCTGGTCTATTAGCGATGTTACCAAACAGACTAGTTCTGTCTCTTGCCTCTAGTTAGCGTCTGGTCTATTAGCGATGTTACCAAACAGACTAGTTCTGTCTCTTGCCTCTAGTTAGCGTCTGGTCTATTAGCGATGTTACCAACAGACTAGTTCTGTCTCTTGCCTCTAGTTAGCGTCTGGTCTATTAGCGATGTTACCAACAGACTAGTTCTTTCTCTTGCCTCTAGTTAGCGTCTGGTCTATTAGCGATGTTACCAAACAGACTAGTTCTGTCTTGCCTCTAGTTAGTGTCTGGTCTATTAGCGATGTTACCAAACAGACTAGTTCTGTCTCTTGCCTCTAGTTAGCGTCTGGTCTATTAGCGATGTTACCAAACAGACTAGTTCTGTCTCTTGCCTCTAGTTAGCGTCTGGTCTATTAGCGATGTTACCAAACAGACTAGTTCTGTCTCTTGCCTCTAGTTAGCGTCTGGTCTATTAGCGATGTTACCAACAGACTAGTTCTGTCTCTTGCCTCTAGTTAGCGTCTGGTCTATTAGCGATGTTACCAACAGACTAGTTCTGTCTCTTGCCTCTAGTTAGCGTCTGGTCTATTAGCGATGTTACCAAACAGACTAGTTCTGTCTTGCCTCTAGTTAGCGTCTGGTCTATTAGCGATGTTAACAAACAGACTAGTTCTGTCTCTTGCCTCTAGTTAGCGTCTGGTCTATTAGCGATGTTACCAAACAGACTAGTTCTGTCTCTTGCCTCTAGTTAGCGTCTGGTCTATTAGCGATGTTACCAAACAGACTAGTTCTGTCTTGCCTCTAGTTAGTGTCTGGTCTATTAGCGATGTTACCAAACAGACTAGTTCTATCACTTGCTTCTCTTTAGCGTCTGGTCTATTAGCGATGTTACCAACAGACTACATTTGTCTCTTGCCTCTAGTTAGCGTCTGGTCTATTAGCGATGTTACCAAACAGACTAGTTCTTTCTCTTGCCTCTAGTTAGCGTCTGGTCTATTAGCGATGTTACCAACAGACTAGTTCTGTCTCTTGCCTCTAGTTAGCGTCTGGTCTATTAGCGATGTTACCAAACAGACTAGTTCTGTCTTGCCTCTAGTTAGCGTCTGGTCTATTAGCGATGTTACCAAACAGACTAGTTCTGTCTCTTGCCTCTAGTTAGCGTCTGGTCTATTAGCGATGTTACCAAACACCCTAGTTCTGTCTCTTGCCTCTAGTTAGTGTCTGGTCTATTAGCGATGTTACCAACAGACTAGTTCTGTCTCTTGCCTCTAGTTAGCGTCTGGTCTATTAGCGATGTTACCAACAGACTAGTTCTGTCTCTTGCCTCTAGTTAGCGTCTGGTCTATTAGCGATGTTACCAAACAGACTAGTTCTGTCTTTTGCCTCAAGTTAGCGTCTGGTCTATTAGCGATGTTACCAACAGACTATTTCTGTCTTGCCTCTAGTTAGCGTCTGTTCTATTAGCGATGTTACCAAACAGACTAGTTCTGTCTCTTGCTTCTATTTAGCGTCTGGTCTATTAGCGATGTTACCAACAGACTACATCTGTCTCTTGCCTCTAGTTAGCGTCTGGTCTATTAGCGATGTTACCAAACAGACTAGTTCTGTCTCTTGCCTCTAGTTAGCGTCTGGTCTATTAGCGATGTTACCAACAGACTAGTTCTGTCTCTTGCCTCTAGTTAGCGTCTGGTCTATTAGCGATGTTATCAAACAGACTAGTTCTGTCTCTTGCCTCTAGTTAGCGTCTGGTTAATTAGCGATGTTACCAAACAGACTAGTTCTGTCTCTTGCCTCTAGTTAGCGTCTGGTCTATTAGCGATGTTACCAAACAGACTAGTTCTGTCTTGCCTCTAGTTAGCGTCTGGTCTATTAGCGATGTTAACAAACAGACTAGTTCTGTCTCTTGCCTCTAGTTAGCGTCTGGTCTATTAGCGATGCTACCAAACAGACTAGTTCTGTCTTGCCACTAGTTAGCGTCTGGTCTATTAGCGATGTTAACAAACAGACTAGTTCTGTCTCTTGCCTCTAGTTAGCGTCTGGTCTATTAGCGATGTTACCAACAGACTAGTTCTGTCTCTTGCCTCTAGTTAGCGTCTGGTCTATTAGCGATGTTACCAAACAGACTAGTTCTGTCTTGCCTCTAGTTAGTGTCTGGTCTATTAGCGATGTTACCAAACAGACTAGTTCTGTCTCTTGCCTCTAGTTAGCGTCTGGTCTATTAGCGATGTTACCAAACAGACTAGTTCTGTCTCTTGCCTCTAGTTAGCGTCTGGTCTATTAGCGATGTTACCAAACAGACTAGTTCTGTCTCTTGCCTCTAGTTAGCGTCTGGTCTATTAGCGATGTTACCAACAGACTAGTTCTGTCTCTTGCCTCTAGTTAGCGTCTGGTCTATTAGCGATGTTACCAACAGACTAGTTCTGTCTCTTGCCTCTAGTTAGCGTCTGGTCTATTAGCGATGTTACCAAACAGACTAGTTCTGTCTTGCCTCTAGTTAGCGTCTGGTCTATTAGCGATGTTAACAAACAGACTAGTTCTGTCTCTTGCCTCTAGTTAGCGTCTGGTCTATTAGCGATGTTACCAAACAGACTAGTTCTGTCTCTTGCCTCTAGTTAGCGTCTGGTCTATTAGCGATGTTACCAAACAGACTAGTTCTGTCTTGCCTCTAGTTAGCGTCTGGTCTATTAGCGATGTTACCAAACAGACTAGTTCTGTCTCTTGCCTCTAGTTAGCGTCTGGTCTATTAGCGATGTTACCAAACACCCTAGTTCTGTCTCTTGCCTCTAGTTAGTGTCTGGTCTATTAGCGATGTTACCAACAGACTAGTTCTGTCTCTTGCCTCTAGTTAGCGTCTGGTCTATTAGCGATGTTACCAACAGACTAGTTCTGTCTCTTGCCTCTAGTTAGCGTCTGGTCTATTAGCGATGTTACCAAACAGACTAGTTCTGTCTTTTGCCTCAAGTTAGCGTCTGGTCTATTAGCGATGTTACCAACAGACTATTTCTGTCTTGCCTCTAGTTAGCGTCTGTTCTATTAGCGATGTTACCAAACAGACTAGTTCTGTCTCTTGCTTCTATTTAGCGTCTGGTCTATTAGCGATGTTACCAACAGACTACATCTGTCTCTTGCCTCTAGTTAGCGTCTGGTCTATTAGCGATGTTACCAAACAGACTAGTTCTGTCTCTTGCCTCTAGTTAGCGTCTGGTCTATTAGCGATGTTACCAACAGACTAGTTCTGTCTCTTGCCTCTAGTTAGCGTCTGGTCTATTAGCGATGTTATCAAACAGACTAGTTCTGTCTCTTGCCTCTAGTTAGCGTCTGGTTAATTAGCGATGTTACCAAACAGACTAGTTCTGTCTCTTGCCTCTAGTTAGCGTCTGGTCTATTAGCGATGTTACCAAACAGACTAGTTCTGTCTTGCCTCTAGTTAGCGTCTGGTCTATTAGCGATGTTAACAAACAGACTAGTTCTGTCTCTTGCCTCTAGTTAGCGTCTGGTCTATTAGCGATGCTACCAAACAGACTAGTTCTGTCTTGCCACTAGTTAGCGTCTGGTCTATTAGCGATGTTAACAAACAGACTAGTTCTGTCTCTTGCCTCTAGTTAGCGTCTGGTCTATTAGCGATGTTACCAACAGACTAGTTCTGTCTCTTGCCTCTAGTTAGCGTCTGGTCTATTAGCGATGTTACCAAACAGACTAGTTCTGTCTTGCCTCTAGTTAGTGTCTGGTCTATTAGCGATGTTACCAAACAGACTAGTTCTGTCTCTTGCCTCTAGTTAGCGTCTGGTCTATTAGCGATGTTACCAAACAGACTAGTTCTGTCTCTTGCCTCTAGTTAGCGTCTGGTCTATTAGCGATGTTACCAAACAGACTAGTTCTGTCTCTTGCCTCTAGTTAGCGTCTGGTCTATTAGCGATGTTACCAACAGACTAGTTCTGTCTCTTGCCTCTAGTTAGCGTCTGGTCTATTAGCGATGTTACCAACAGACTAGTTCTGTCTCTTGCCTCTAGTTAGCGTCTGGTCTATTAGCGATGTTACCAAACAGACTAGTTCTGTCTTGCCTCTAGTTAGCGTCTGGTCTATTAGCGATGTTAACAAACAGACTAGTTCTGTCTCTTGCCTCTAGTTAGCGTCTGGTCTATTAGCGATGTTACCAAACAGACTAGTTCTGTCTCTTGCCTCTAGTTAGCGTCTGGTCTATTAGCGATGTTACCAAACAGACTAGTTCTGTCTTGCCTCTAGTTAGTGTCTGGTCTATTAGCGATGTTACCAAACAGACTAGTTCTATCTCTTGCTTCTATTTAGCGTCTGGTCTATTAGCGATGTTACCAACAGACTACATTTGTCTCTTGCCTCTAGTTAGCGTCTGGTCTATTAGCGATGTTACCAAACAGACTAGTTCTTTCTCTTGCCTCTAGTTAGCGTCTGGTCTATTAGCGATGTTACCAACAGACTAGTTCTGTCTCTTGCCTCTAGTTAGCGTCTGGTCTATTAGCGATGTTACCAACAGACTAGTTCTGTCTCTTGCCTCTAGTTAGCGTCTGGTCTATTAGCGATGTTACCAACAGACTATTTCTGTCTTGCCTCTAGTTAGCGTCTGGTCTATTAGCGATGTTACCAAACAGACTAGTTCTGTCTCTTGCTTCTATTTAGCGTCTGGTCTATTAGCGATGTTACCAACAGACTACATCTGTCTCTTGCCTCTAGTTAGCGTCTGGTCTATTAGCGATGTTACCAAACAGACTAGTTCTGTCTCTTGCCTCTAGTTAGCGTCTGGTCTATTAGCGATGTTACCAACAGACTAGTTCTGTCTCTTGCCTCTAGTTAGCGTCTGGTCTATTAGCGATGTTACCAAAAAGACTAGTTCTTTCTCTTGCCTCTAGTTAGCGTCTGGTCTATTAGCGATGTTACCAAACAGACTAGTTCTGTCTCTTGCCTCTAGTTAGCGTCTGATCTATTAGCGATGTTAACAAACAGACTAGTTCTGTCTTGCCTCTAGTTAGCGTCTGGTCTATTAGCGATGTTACCAAACAGACTAGTTCTGTCTCTTGCCTCTAATTAGCGTCTGGTCTATTAGCGATGTTACCAAACAGACTAGTTCTGTCTCTTGCCTCTAGTTAGCGTCTGGTCTATTAGCGATGTTACCAAACAGAGTAGTTCTGTCTCTTGCCTCTAGTTAGCGTCTGGTCTATTAGCGATGTTACCAAACAGACTAGTTCTGTCTTGCCTCTAGTTAGCGTCTGGTCTATTAGCGATGTTAACAAACAGACTAGTTCTGTCTCTTGCCTCTAGTTAGCGTCTGGTCTATTAGCGATGCTACCAAACAGACTAGTTCTGTCTTGCCACTAGTTAGCGTCTGGTCTATTAGCGATGTTAACAAACAGACTAGTTCTGTCTCTTGCCTCTAGTTAGCGTCTGGTCTATTAGCGATGTTACCAACAGACTAGTTCTGTCTCTTGCCTCTAGTTAGCGTCTGGTCTATTAGCGATGTTACCAAACAGACTAGTTCTGTCTTGCCTCTAGTTAGCGTCTGGTCTATTAGCGATGTTAACAAACAGACTAGTTCTGTCTCTTGCCTCTAGTTAGCGTCTGGTCTATTAGCGATGCTACCAAACAGACTAGTTCTGTCTTGCCACTAGTTAGCGTCTGGTCTATTAGCGATGTTAACAAACAGACTAGTTCTGTCTCTTGCCTCTAGTTAGCGTCTGGTCTATTAGCGATGTTACCAACAGACTAGTTCTGTCTCTTGCCTCTAGTTAGCGTCTGGTCTATTAGCGATGTTACCAAACAGACTAGTTCTGTCTTGCCTCTAGTTAGTGTCTGGTCTATTAGCGATGTTACCAAACAGACTAGTTCTGTCTCTTGCCTCTAGTTAGCGTCTGGTCTATTAGCGATGTTACCAAACAGACTAGTTCTGTCTCTTGCCTCTAGTTAGCGTCTGGTCTATTAGCGATGTTACCAAACAGACTAGTTCTGTCTCTTGCCTCTAGTTAGCGTCTGGTCTATTAGCGATGTTACCAACAGACTAGTTCTGTCTCTTGCCTCTAGTTAGCGTCTGGTCTATTAGCGATGTTACCAACAGACTAGTTCTGTCTCTTGCCTCTAGTTAGCGTCTGGTCTATTAGCGATGTTACCAAACAGACTAGTTCTGTCTTGCCTCTAGTTAGCGTCTGGTCTATTAGCGATGTTAACAAACAGACTAGTTCTGTCTCTTGCCTCTAGTTAGCGTCTGGTCTATTAGCGATGTTACCAAACAGACTAGTTCTGTCTCTTGCCTCTAGTTAGCGTCTGGTCTATTAGCGATGTTACCAAACAGACTAGTTCTGTCTTGCCTCTAGTTAGTGTCTGGTCTATTAGCGATGTTACCAAACAGACTAGTTCTATCTCTTGCTTCTATTTAGCGTCTGGTCTATTAGCGATGTTACCAACAGACTACATTTGTCTCTTGCCTCTAGTTAGCGTCTGGTCTATTAGCGATGTTACCAAACAGACTAGTTCTTTCTCTTGCCTCTAGTTAGCGTCTGGTCTATTAGCGATGTTACCAACAGACTAGTTCTGTCTCTTGCCTCTAGTTAGCGTCTGGTCTATTAGCGATGTTACCAACAGACTAGTTCTGTCTCTTGCCTCTAGTTAGCGTCTGGTCTATTAGCGATGTTACCAACAGACTATTTCTGTCTTGCCTCTAGTTAGCGTCTGGTCTATTAGCGATGTTACCAAACAGACTAGTTCTGTCTCTTGCTTCTATTTAGCGTCTGGTCTATTAGCGATGTTACCAACAGACTACATCTGTCTCTTGCCTCTAGTTAGCGTCTGGTCTATTAGCGATGTTACCAAACAGACTAGTTCTGTCTCTTGCCTCTAGTTAGCGTCTGGTCTATTAGCGATGTTACCAACAGACTAGTTCTGTCTCTTGCCTCTAGTTAGCGTCTGGTCTATTAGCGATGTTACCAAAAAGACTAGTTCTGTCTCTTGCCTCTAGTTAGCGTCTGGTCTATTAGCGATGTTACCAAACAGACTAGTTCTGTCTCTTGCCTCTAGTTAGCGTCTGATCTATTAGCGATGTTACCAAACAGACTAGTTCTGTCTTGCCTCTAGTTAGCGTCTGGTCTATTAGCGATGTTACCAAACAGACTAGTTCTGTCTCTTGCCTCTAATTAGCGTCTGGTCTATTAGCGATGTTACCAAACAGACTAGTTCTGTCTCTTGCCTCTAGTTAGCGTCTGGTCTATTAGCGATGTTACCAAACAGAGTAGTTCTGTCTCTTGCCTCTAGTTAGCGTCTGGTCTATTAGCGATGTTACCGAACAGACTAGTTCTGTCTCTTGCCTCTAGTTAGCGTCTGATCTATTAGCGATGTTACCAAACAGACTAGTTCTGTCTTGCCTCTAGTTAGCGTCTGGTCTATTAGCGATGTTAACAAACAGACTAGTTCTGTCTCTTGCCTCTAGTTAGCGTCTGGTCTATTAGCGATGTTACCAAACAGACTAGTTCTGTCTCTTGCCTCTAGTTAGCGTCTGGTCTATTAGCGATGTTACCAAACAGAGTAGTTCTGTCTTGCCTCTAGTTAGTGTCTGGTCTATTAGCGATGTTACCAAACAGACTAGTTCTGTCTCTTGCCACTAGTTAGCGTCTGGTCTATTAACGATGTTACCAAACAGACTAGTTCTGTCTCTTGCCTCTAGTTAGCGTCTGGTCTATTAGCGATGTTACCAAACAGACTAGTTCTGTCTCTTGCCTCTAGTTAGCGTCTGGTCTATTAGCGATGTTACCAACAGACTAGTTCTGTCTCTTGCCTCTAGTTAGCGTCTGGTCTATTAGCGATGTTACCAACAGACTAGTTCTGTCTCTTGCCTCTAGTTAGCGTCTGGTCTATTAGCGATGTTACCAAACAGACTAGTTCTGTCTTGCCTCTAGTTAGCGTCTGGTCTATTAGCGATGTTAACAAACAGACTAGTTCTGTCTCTTGCCTCTAGTTAGCGTCTGGTCTATTAGCGATCTTACCAACAGACTAGTTCTGTCTCTTGCCTCTAGTTAGCGTCTGGTCTATTAGCGATGTTACCAAACAGACTAGTTCTGTCTCTTGCCTCTAGTTAGCGTCTGGTCTATTAGCGATGTTACCAAACAGACTAGTTCTGTCTCTTGCCTCTAGTTAGCGTCTGGTCTATTAGCGATGTTACCAACAGACTAGTTCTGTCTCTTGCCTCTAGTTAGCGTCTGGTCTATTAGCGATGTTACCAAACAGACTAGTTCTGTCTTGCCTCTAGTTAGCGTCTGGTCTATTAGCGATGTTAACAAACAGACTAGTTCTGTCTCTTGCCTCTAGTTAGCGTCTGGTCTATTAGCGATGTTACCAAACAGACTAGTTCTGTCTCTTGCCTCTAGTTAGCGTCTGGTCTATTAGCGATGTTACCAAACAGACTAGTTCTGTCTTGCCTCTAGTTAGTGTCTGGTCTATTAGCGATGTTACCAAACAGACTAGTTCTGTCTCTTGCCTCTAGTTAGCGTCTGGTCTATTAACGATGTTACCAAACAGACTAGTTCTGTCTCTTGCCTCTAGTTAGCGTCTGGTCTATTAGCGATGTTACCAAACAGACTAGTACTGTCTCTTGCCTCTAGTTAGTGTCTGGTCTATTAGCGATGTTAGCAAACAGACTAGTTCTGTCTCTTGCCTCTAGTTAGCGTCTGGTCTATTAGCGATGTTACCAAACAGACTAGTTCTGTCTCTTGCCTCTAGTTAGCGTCTGGTCTATTAGCGATGTTACCAACATACTAGTTCTATATCTTGCCTCTAGTTAGCATCTGGTCTATTAGCGATGTTACCAACAGACTAGTTCTGTCTCTTGCCTGTAGTTAGCGTCTGGTCTATTAGCGATGTTACCAACAGACTAGTTCTGTCTCTTGCCTCTAGTTAGCGTCTGGTCTATTAGCGATGTTACCAAACAGACTAGTTCTGTCTTGCCTCTAGTTAGCGTCTGGTCTATTAGCGATGTTACCAAACAGACTAGTTCTGTCCCTTGCCTCTAGTTAGCGTCTGGTCTATTAGCGATGTTACCGACAGACTAGTTCTGTCTCTTGCCTCTAGTTAGTGTCTGGTCTATTAGCGATGTTACCAAACAGACTAGTTCTGTGTCTTGCCTCTCGTTAGCGTCTGGTCTATTAGCGATGTTACCAAACAGACTAGTTCTGTCTCTTGCCTCTAGTTAGCGTCTGGTCTATTAGCGATGTTACCAAACAGACTAGTTCTGTCTCTTGCCTCTAGTTAGCGTCTGGTCTATTAGCGATGTTACCAACAGACTAGTTCTGTCTCTTGCCTCTAGTTAGCGTCTGGTCTATTAGCGATGTTACCAAACAGACTAGTTCTGTCTTGCCTCTAGTTAGTGTCTGGTCTATTAGCGATGTTACCAAACAGACTAGTTCTGTCTCTTGCCTCTAGTTAGCGTCTGGTCTATTAGCGATGTTACCAAACAGACTAGTTCTGTCTCTTGCCTCTAGTTAGCGTCTGGTCTATTAGCGATGTTACCAAACAGACTAGTTCTGTCTCTTGCCTCTAGTTAGCGTCTGGTCTATTAGCGATGTTACCAACAGACTAGTTCTGTCTCTTGCCTCTAGTTAGCGTCTGGTCTATTAGCGATGTTACCAACAGACTAGTTCTGTCTCTTGCCTCTAGTTAGCGTCTGGTCTATTAGCGATGTTACCAAACAGACTAGTTCTGTCTTGCCTCTAGTTAGCGTCTGGTCTATTAGCGATGTTAACAAACAGACTAGTTCTGTCTCTTGCCTCTAGTTAGCGTCTGGTCTATTAGCGATGTTACCAAACAGACTAGTTCTGTCTCTTGCCTCTAGTTAGCGTCTGGTCTATTAGCGATGTTACCAAACAGACTAGTTCTGTCTTGCCTCTAGTTAGTGTCTGGTCTATTAGCGATGTTACCAAACAGACTAGTTCTATCACTTGCTTCTCTTTAGCGTCTGGTCTATTAGCGATGTTACCAACAGACTACATTTGTCTCTTGCCTCTAGTTAGCGTCTGGTCTATTAGCGATGTTACCAAACAGACTAGTTCTTTCTCTTGCCTCTAGTTAGCGTCTGGTCTATTAGCGATGTTACCAACAGACTAGTTCTGTCTCTTGCCTCTAGTTAGCGTCTGGTCTATTAGCGATGTTACCAAACAGACTAGTTCTGTCTTGCCTCTAGTTAGCGTCTGGTCTATTAGCGATGTTACCAAACAGACTAGTTCTGTCTCTTGCCTCTAGTTAGCGTCTGGTCTATTAGCGATGTTACCAAACACCCTAGTTCTGTCTCTTGCCTCTAGTTAGTGTCTGGTCTATTAGCGATGTTACCAACAGACTAGTTCTGTCTCTTGCCTCTAGTTAGCGTCTGGTCTATTAGCGATGTTACCAACAGACTAGTTCTGTCTCTTGCCTCTAGTTAGCGTCTGGTCTATTAGCGATGTTACCAAACAGACTAGTTCTGTCTTTTGCCTCAAGTTAGCGTCTGGTCTATTAGCGATGTTACCAACAGACTATTTCTGTCTTGCCTCTAGTTAGCGTCTGTTCTATTAGCGATGTTACCAAACAGACTAGTTCTGTCTTGCCTCTAGTTAGTGTCTGGTCTATTAGCGATGTTACCAAACAGACTAGTTCTGTCTCTTGCCTCTAGTTAGCGTCTGGTCTATTAACGATGTTACCAAACAGACTAGTTCTGTCTCTTGCCTCTAGTTAGCGTCTGGTCTATTAGCGATATTACCAAACAGACTAGTACTGTCTCTTGCCTCTAGTTAGTGTCTGGTCTATTAGCGATGTTACCAAACAGACTAGTTCTGTCTCTTGCCTCTAGTTAGTATCTGGTCTATTAGCGATGTTACCAATAGACTAGTTCTGTCTCTTGCCTCTAGTTAGCGTCTGGTCTATTAGCGATGTTACCAAGAGACTAGTTCTGTCTCTTGCCTCTAGTTAGCGTCTGGTCTATTAGCGATGTTACCAAACAGACTAGTTCTGTCTTGCCTCTAGTTAGCGTCTGGTCTATTAGCGATGTTACCAAACAGACTAGTTCTGTCTCTTGCCTCTAGTTAGCGTCTGGTCTATTAGCGATCTTACCAACAGACTAGTTCTGTCTCTTGCCTCTAGTTAGCGTCTGGTCTATTAGCGATGTTACCAAACAGACTAGTTCTGTCTCTTGCCTCTAGTTAGCGTCTGGTCTATTAGCGATGTTACCAAACAGACTAGTTCTGTCTCTTGCCTCTAGTTAGCGTCTGGTCTATTAGCGATGTTACCAACAGACTAGTTCTGTCTCTTGCCTCTAGTTAGCGTCTGGTCTATTAGCGATGTTACCAAACAGACTAGTTCTGTCTTGCCTCTAGTTAGCGTCTGGTCTATTAGCGATGTTAACAAACAGACTAGTTCTGTCTCTTGCCTCTAGTTAGCGTCTGGTCTATTAGCGATGTTACCAAACAGACTAGTTCTGTCTCTTGCCTCTAGTTAGCGTCTGGTCTATTAGCGATGTTACCAAACAGACTAGTTCTGTCTTGCCTCTAGTTAGTGTCTGGTCTATTAGCGATGTTACCAAACAGACTAGTTCTGTCTCTTGCCTCTAGTTAGCGTCTGGTCTATTAACGATGTTACCAAACAGACTAGTTCTGTCTCTTGCCTCTAGTTAGCGTCTGGTCTATTAGCGATGTTACCAAACAGACTAGTACTGTCTCTTGCCTCTAGTTAGTGTCTGGTCTATTAGCGATGTTAGCAAACAGACTAGTTCTGTCTCTTGCCTCTAGTTAGCGTCTGGTCTATTAGCGATGTTACCAAACAGACTAGTTCTGTCTCTTGCCTCTAGTTAGCGTCTGGTCTATTAGCGATGTTACCAACATACTAGTTCTATATCTTGCCTCTAGTTAGCATCTGGTCTATTAGCGATGTTACCAACAGACTAGTTCTGTCTCTTGCCTGTAGTTAGCGTCTGGTCTATTAGCGATGTTACCAACAGACTAGTTCTGTCTCTTGCCTCTAGTTAGCGTCTGGTCTATTAGCGATGTTACCAAACAGACTAGTTCTGTCTTGCCTCTAGTTAGCGTCTGGTCTATTAGCGATGTTACCAAACAGACTAGTTCTGTCCCTTGCCTCTAGTTAGCGTCTGGTCTATTAGCGATGTTACCGACAGACTAGTTCTGTCTCTTGCCTCTAGTTAGTGTCTGGTCTATTAGCGATGTTACCAAACAGACTAGTTCTGTGTCTTGCCTCTCGTTAGCGTCTGGTCTATTAGCGATGTTACCAAACAGACTAGTTCTGTCTCTTGCCTCTAGTTAGCGTCTGGTCTATTAGCGATGTTACCAAACAGACTAGTTCTGTCTCTTGCCTCTAGTTAGCGTCTGGTCTATTAGCGATGTTACCAACAGACTAGTTCTGTCTCTTGCCTCTAGTTAGCGTCTGGTCTATTAGCGATGTTACCAACAGACTAGTTCTTTCTCTTGCCTCTAGTTAGCGTCTGGTCTATTAGCGATGTTACCAAACAGACTAGTTCTGTCTTGCCTCTAGTTAGTGTCTGGTCTATTAGCGATGTTACCAAACAGACTAGTTCTGTCTCTTGCCTCTAGTTAGCGTCTGGTCTATTAGCGATGTTACCAAACAGACTAGTTCTGTCTCTTGCCTCTAGTTAGCGTCTGGTCTATTAGCGATGTTACCAAACAGACTAGTTCTGTCTCTTGCCTCTAGTTAGCGTCTGGTCTATTAGCGATGTTACCAACAGACTAGTTCTGTCTCTTGCCTCTAGTTAGCGTCTGGTCTATTAGCGATGTTACCAACAGACTAGTTCTGTCTCTTGCCTCTAGTTAGCGTCTGGTCTATTAGCGATGTTACCAAACAGACTAGTTCTGTCTTGCCTCTAGTTAGCGTCTGGTCTATTAGCGATGTTAACAAACAGACTAGTTCTGTCTCTTGCCTCTAGTTAGCGTCTGGTCTATTAGCGATGTTACCAAACAGACTAGTTCTGTCTCTTGCCTCTAGTTAGCGTCTGGTCTATTAGCGATGTTACCAAACAGACTAGTTCTGTCTTGCCTCTAGTTAGTGTCTGGTCTATTAGCGATGTTACCAAACAGACTAGTTCTATCACTTGCTTCTCTTTAGCGTCTGGTCTATTAGCGATGTTACCAACAGACTACATTTGTCTCTTGCCTCTAGTTAGCGTCTGGTCTATTAGCGATGTTACCAAACAGACTAGTTCTTTCTCTTGCCTCTAGTTAGCGTCTGGTCTATTAGCGATGTTACCAACAGACTAGTTCTGTCTCTTGCCTCTAGTTAGCGTCTGGTCTATTAGCGATGTTACCAAACAGACTAGTTCTGTCTTGCCTCTAGTTAGCGTCTGGTCTATTAGCGATGTTACCAAACAGACTAGTTCTGTCTCTTGCCTCTAGTTAGCGTCTGGTCTATTAGCGATGTTACCAAACACCCTAGTTCTGTCTCTTGCCTCTAGTTAGTGTCTGGTCTATTAGCGATGTTACCAACAGACTAGTTCTGTCTCTTGCCTCTAGTTAGCGTCTGGTCTATTAGCGATGTTACCAACAGACTAGTTCTGTCTCTTGCCTCTAGTTAGCGTCTGGTCTATTAGCGATGTTACCAAACAGACTAGTTCTGTCTTTTGCCTCAAGTTAGCGTCTGGTCTATTAGCGATGTTACCAACAGACTATTTCTGTCTTGCCTCTAGTTAGCGTCTGTTCTATTAGCGATGTTACCAAACAGACTAGTTCTGTCTCTTGCTTCTATTTAGCGTCTGGTCTATTAGCGATGTTACCAACAGACTACATCTGTCTCTTGCCTCTAGTTAGCGTCTGGTCTATTAGCGATGTTACCAAACAGACTAGTTCTGTCTCTTGCCTCTAGTTAGCGTCTGGTCTATTAGCGATGTTACCAACAGACTAGTTCTGTCTCTTGCCTCTAGTTAGCGTCTGGTCTATTAGCGATGTTATCAAACAGACTAGTTCTGTCTCTTGCCTCTAGTTAGCGTCTGGTTAATTAGCGATGTTACCAAACAGACTAGTTCTGTCTCTTGCCTCTAGTTAGCGTCTGGTCTATTAGCGATGTTACCAAACAGACTAGTTCTGTCTTGCCTCTAGTTAGCGTCTGGTCTATTAGCGATGTTAACAAACAGACTAGTTCTGTCTCTTGCCTCTAGTTAGCGTCTGGTCTATTAGCGATGCTACCAAACAGACTAGTTCTGTCTTGCCACTAGTTAGCGTCTGGTCTATTAGCGATGTTAACAAACAGACTAGTTCTGTCTCTTGCCTCTAGTTAGCGTCTGGTCTATTAGCGATGTTACCAACAGACTAGTTCTGTCTCTTGCCTCTAGTTAGCGTCTGGTCTATTAGCGATGTTACCAAACAGACTAGTTCTGTCTTGCCTCTAGTTAGTGTCTGGTCTATTAGCGATGTTACCAAACAGACTAGTTCTGTCTCTTGCCTCTAGTTAGCGTCTGGTCTATTAGCGATGTTACCAAACAGACTAGTTCTGTCTCTTGCCTCTAGTTAGCGTCTGGTCTATTAGCGATGTTACCAAACAGACTAGTTCTGTCTCTTGCCTCTAGTTAGCGTCTGGTCTATTAGCGATGTTACCAACAGACTAGTTCTGTCTCTTGCCTCTAGTTAGCGTCTGGTCTATTAGCGATGTTACCAACAGACTAGTTCTGTCTCTTGCCTCTAGTTAGCGTCTGGTCTATTAGCGATGTTACCAAACAGACTAGTTCTGTCTTGCCTCTAGTTAGCGTCTGGTCTATTAGCGATGTTAACAAACAGACTAGTTCTGTCTCTTGCCTCTAGTTAGCGTCTGGTCTATTAGCGATGTTACCAAACAGACTAGTTCTGTCTCTTGCCTCTAGTTAGCGTCTGGTCTATTAGCGATGTTACCAAACAGACTAGTTCTGTCTTGCCTCTAGTTAGCGTCTGGTCTATTAGCGATGTTACCAAACAGACTAGTTCTGTCTCTTGCCTCTAGTTAGCGTCTGGTCTATTAGCGATGTTACCAAACACCCTAGTTCTGTCTCTTGCCTCTAGTTAGTGTCTGGTCTATTAGCGATGTTACCAACAGACTAGTTCTGTCTCTTGCCTCTAGTTAGCGTCTGGTCTATTAGCGATGTTACCAACAGACTAGTTCTGTCTCTTGCCTCTAGTTAGCGTCTGGTCTATTAGCGATGTTACCAAACAGACTAGTTCTGTCTTTTGCCTCAAGTTAGCGTCTGGTCTATTAGCGATGTTACCAACAGACTATTTCTGTCTTGCCTCTAGTTAGCGTCTGTTCTATTAGCGATGTTACCAAACAGACTAGTTCTGTCTCTTGCTTCTATTTAGCGTCTGGTCTATTAGCGATGTTACCAACAGACTACATCTGTCTCTTGCCTCTAGTTAGCGTCTGGTCTATTAGCGATGTTACCAAACAGACTAGTTCTGTCTCTTGCCTCTAGTTAGCGTCTGGTCTATTAGCGATGTTACCAACAGACTAGTTCTGTCTCTTGCCTCTAGTTAGCGTCTGGTCTATTAGCGATGTTATCAAACAGACTAGTTCTGTCTCTTGCCTCTAGTTAGCGTCTGGTTAATTAGCGATGTTACCAAACAGACTAGTTCTGTCTCTTGCCTCTAGTTAGCGTCTGGTCTATTAGCGATGTTACCAAACAGACTAGTTCTGTCTTGCCTCTAGTTAGCGTCTGGTCTATTAGCGATGTTAACAAACAGACTAGTTCTGTCTCTTGCCTCTAGTTAGCGTCTGGTCTATTAGCGATGCTACCAAACAGACTAGTTCTGTCTTGCCACTAGTTAGCGTCTGGTCTATTAGCGATGTTAACAAACAGACTAGTTCTGTCTCTTGCCTCTAGTTAGCGTCTGGTCTATTAGCGATGTTACCAACAGACTAGTTCTGTCTCTTGCCTCTAGTTAGCGTCTGGTCTATTAGCGATGTTACCAAACAGACTAGTTCTGTCTTGCCTCTAGTTAGTGTCTGGTCTATTAGCGATGTTACCAAACAGACTAGTTCTGTCTCTTGCCTCTAGTTAGCGTCTGGTCTATTAGCGATGTTACCAAACAGACTAGTTCTGTCTCTTGCCTCTAGTTAGCGTCTGGTCTATTAGCGATGTTACCAAACAGACTAGTTCTGTCTCTTGCCTCTAGTTAGCGTCTGGTCTATTAGCGATGTTACCAACAGACTAGTTCTGTCTCTTGCCTCTAGTTAGCGTCTGGTCTATTAGCGATGTTACCAACAGACTAGTTCTGTCTCTTGCCTCTAGTTAGCGTCTGGTCTATTAGCGATGTTACCAAACAGACTAGTTCTGTCTTGCCTCTAGTTAGCGTCTGGTCTATTAGCGATGTTAACAAACAGACTAGTTCTGTCTCTTGCCTCTAGTTAGCGTCTGGTCTATTAGCGATGTTACCAAACAGACTAGTTCTGTCTCTTGCCTCTAGTTAGCGTCTGGTCTATTAGCGATGTTACCAAACAGACTAGTTCTGTCTTGCCTCTAGTTAGTGTCTGGTCTATTAGCGATGTTACCAAACAGACTAGTTCTATCTCTTGCTTCTATTTAGCGTCTGGTCTATTAGCGATGTTACCAACAGACTACATTTGTCTCTTGCCTCTAGTTAGCGTCTGGTCTATTAGCGATGTTACCAAACAGACTAGTTCTTTCTCTTGCCTCTAGTTAGCGTCTGGTCTATTAGCGATGTTACCAACAGACTAGTTCTGTCTCTTGCCTCTAGTTAGCGTCTGGTCTATTAGCGATGTTACCAACAGACTAGTTCTGTCTCTTGCCTCTAGTTAGCGTCTGGTCTATTAGCGATGTTACCAACAGACTATTTCTGTCTTGCCTCTAGTTAGCGTCTGGTCTATTAGCGATGTTACCAAACAGACTAGTTCTGTCTCTTGCTTCTATTTAGCGTCTGGTCTATTAGCGATGTTACCAACAGACTACATCTGTCTCTTGCCTCTAGTTAGCGTCTGGTCTATTAGCGATGTTACCAAACAGACTAGTTCTGTCTCTTGCCTCTAGTTAGCGTCTGGTCTATTAGCGATGTTACCAACAGACTAGTTCTGTCTCTTGCCTCTAGTTAGCGTCTGGTCTATTAGCGATGTTACCAAAAAGACTAGTTCTTTCTCTTGCCTCTAGTTAGCGTCTGGTCTATTAGCGATGTTACCAAACAGACTAGTTCTGTCTCTTGCCTCTAGTTAGCGTCTGATCTATTAGCGATGTTAACAAACAGACTAGTTCTGTCTTGCCTCTAGTTAGCGTCTGGTCTATTAGCGATGTTACCAAACAGACTAGTTCTGTCTCTTGCCTCTAATTAGCGTCTGGTCTATTAGCGATGTTACCAAACAGACTAGTTCTGTCTCTTGCCTCTAGTTAGCGTCTGGTCTATTAGCGATGTTACCAAACAGAGTAGTTCTGTCTCTTGCCTCTAGTTAGCGTCTGGTCTATTAGCGATGTTACCAAACAGACTAGTTCTGTCTTGCCTCTAGTTAGCGTCTGGTCTATTAGCGATGTTAACAAACAGACTAGTTCTGTCTCTTGCCTCTAGTTAGCGTCTGGTCTATTAGCGATGCTACCAAACAGACTAGTTCTGTCTTGCCACTAGTTAGCGTCTGGTCTATTAGCGATGTTAACAAACAGACTAGTTCTGTCTCTTGCCTCTAGTTAGCGTCTGGTCTATTAGCGATGTTACCAACAGACTAGTTCTGTCTCTTGCCTCTAGTTAGCGTCTGGTCTATTAGCGATGTTACCAAACAGACTAGTTCTGTCTTGCCTCTAGTTAGCGTCTGGTCTATTAGCGATGTTAACAAACAGACTAGTTCTGTCTCTTGCCTCTAGTTAGCGTCTGGTCTATTAGCGATGCTACCAAACAGACTAGTTCTGTCTTGCCACTAGTTAGCGTCTGGTCTATTAGCGATGTTAACAAACAGACTAGTTCTGTCTCTTGCCTCTAGTTAGCGTCTGGTCTATTAGCGATGTTACCAACAGACTAGTTCTGTCTCTTGCCTCTAGTTAGCGTCTGGTCTATTAGCGATGTTACCAAACAGACTAGTTCTGTCTTGCCTCTAGTTAGTGTCTGGTCTATTAGCGATGTTACCAAACAGACTAGTTCTGTCTCTTGCCTCTAGTTAGCGTCTGGTCTATTAGCGATGTTACCAAACAGACTAGTTCTGTCTCTTGCCTCTAGTTAGCGTCTGGTCTATTAGCGATGTTACCAAACAGACTAGTTCTGTCTCTTGCCTCTAGTTAGCGTCTGGTCTATTAGCGATGTTACCAACAGACTAGTTCTGTCTCTTGCCTCTAGTTAGCGTCTGGTCTATTAGCGATGTTACCAACAGACTAGTTCTGTCTCTTGCCTCTAGTTAGCGTCTGGTCTATTAGCGATGTTACCAAACAGACTAGTTCTGTCTTGCCTCTAGTTAGCGTCTGGTCTATTAGCGATGTTAACAAACAGACTAGTTCTGTCTCTTGCCTCTAGTTAGCGTCTGGTCTATTAGCGATGTTACCAAACAGACTAGTTCTGTCTCTTGCCTCTAGTTAGCGTCTGGTCTATTAGCGATGTTACCAAACAGACTAGTTCTGTCTTGCCTCTAGTTAGTGTCTGGTCTATTAGCGATGTTACCAAACAGACTAGTTCTATCTCTTGCTTCTATTTAGCGTCTGGTCTATTAGCGATGTTACCAACAGACTACATTTGTCTCTTGCCTCTAGTTAGCGTCTGGTCTATTAGCGATGTTACCAAACAGACTAGTTCTTTCTCTTGCCTCTAGTTAGCGTCTGGTCTATTAGCGATGTTACCAACAGACTAGTTCTGTCTCTTGCCTCTAGTTAGCGTCTGGTCTATTAGCGATGTTACCAACAGACTAGTTCTGTCTCTTGCCTCTAGTTAGCGTCTGGTCTATTAGCGATGTTACCAACAGACTATTTCTGTCTTGCCTCTAGTTAGCGTCTGGTCTATTAGCGATGTTACCAAACAGACTAGTTCTGTCTCTTGCTTCTATTTAGCGTCTGGTCTATTAGCGATGTTACCAACAGACTACATCTGTCTCTTGCCTCTAGTTAGCGTCTGGTCTATTAGCGATGTTACCAAACAGACTAGTTCTGTCTCTTGCCTCTAGTTAGCGTCTGGTCTATTAGCGATGTTACCAACAGACTAGTTCTGTCTCTTGCCTCTAGTTAGCGTCTGGTCTATTAGCGATGTTACCAAAAAGACTAGTTCTGTCTCTTGCCTCTAGTTAGCGTCTGGTCTATTAGCGATGTTACCAAACAGACTAGTTCTGTCTCTTGCCTCTAGTTAGCGTCTGATCTATTAGCGATGTTACCAAACAGACTAGTTCTGTCTTGCCTCTAGTTAGCGTCTGGTCTATTAGCGATGTTACCAAACAGACTAGTTCTGTCTCTTGCCTCTAATTAGCGTCTGGTCTATTAGCGATGTTACCAAACAGACTAGTTCTGTCTCTTGCCTCTAGTTAGCGTCTGGTCTATTAGCGATGTTACCAAACAGAGTAGTTCTGTCTCTTGCCTCTAGTTAGCGTCTGGTCTATTAGCGATGTTACCGAACAGACTAGTTCTGTCTCTTGCCTCTAGTTAGCGTCTGATCTATTAGCGATGTTACCAAACAGACTAGTTCTGTCTTGCCTCTAGTTAGCGTCTGGTCTATTAGCGATGTTAACAAACAGACTAGTTCTGTCTCTTGCCTCTAGTTAGCGTCTGGTCTATTAGCGATGTTACCAAACAGACTAGTTCTGTCTCTTGCCTCTAGTTAGCGTCTGGTCTATTAGCGATGTTACCAAACAGAGTAGTTCTGTCTTGCCTCTAGTTAGTGTCTGGTCTATTAGCGATGTTACCAAACAGACTAGTTCTGTCTCTTGCCACTAGTTAGCGTCTGGTCTATTAACGATGTTACCAAACAGACTAGTTCTGTCTCTTGCCTCTAGTTAGCGTCTGGTCTATTAGCGATGTTACCAAACAGACTAGTTCTGTCTCTTGCCTCTAGTTAGCGTCTGGTCTATTAGCGATGTTACCAACAGACTAGTTCTGTCTCTTGCCTCTAGTTAGCGTCTGGTCTATTAGCGATGTTACCAACAGACTAGTTCTGTCTCTTGCCTCTAGTTAGCGTCTGGTCTATTAGCGATGTTACCAAACAGACTAGTTCTGTCTTGCCTCTAGTTAGCGTCTGGTCTATTAGCGATGTTAACAAACAGACTAGTTCTGTCTCTTGCCTCTAGTTAGCGTCTGGTCTATTAGCGATGTTACCAAACAGACTAGTTCTGTCTCTTGCCTCTAGTTAGCGTCTGGTCTATTAGCGATGTTACCAAACAGACTAGTTCTGTCTTGCCTCTAGTTAGTGTCTGGTCTATTAGCGATGTTACCAAACAGACTAGTTCTATCTCTTGCTTCTATTTAGCATCTGGTCTATTAGCGATGTTACCAACAGACTACATTTGTCTCTTGCCTCTAGTTAGCGTCTGGTCTATTAGCGATGTTACCAAACAGACTAGTTCTTTCTCTTGCCTCTAGTTAGCGTCTGGTCTATTAGCGATGTTACCAACAGACTAGTTCTGTCTCTTGCCTCTAGTTAGCGTCTGGTCTATTAGCGATGTTACCAACAGACTAGTTCTGTCTCTTGCCTCTAGTTAGCGTCTGGTCTATTAGCGATGTTACCAACAGACTATTTCTGTCTTGCCTCTAGTTAGCGTCTGGTCTATTAGCGATGTTACCAAACAGACTAGTTCTGTCTCTTGCTTCTATTTAGCGTCTGGTCTATTAGCGATGTTACCAACAGATTACATCTGTCTCTTGCCTCTAGTTAGCGTCTGGTCTATTAGCGATGTTACCAAACAGACTAGTTCTGTCTCTTGCCTCTAGTTAGCGTCTGGTCTATTAGCGATGTTACCAACAGACTAGTTCTGTCTCTTGCCTCTAGTTAGCGTCTGGTCTATTAGCGATGTTACCAAACAGACTAGTTCTGTCTCTTGCCTCTAGTTAGCGTCTGGTCTATTAGCGATGTTACCAAACAGACTAGTTCTGTCTCTTGCCTCTAGTTAGCGTCTGATCTATTAGCGATGTTACCAAACAGACTAGTTCTATCTTGCCTCTAGTTAGCGTCTGGTCTATTAGCGATGTTAACAAACAGACTAGTTCTGTCTCTTGCCTCTAGTTAGCGTCTGGTCTATTAGCGATGTTACCAAACAGACTAGTTCTGTCTCTTGCCTCTAGTTAGCGTCTGGTCTATTAGCGATGTTACCAAACAGAGTAGTTCTGTCTCTTGCCTCTAGTTAGCGTCTGGTCTATTAGCGATGTTACCAACAGATTACATCTGTCTCTTGCCTCTAGTTAGCGTCTGGTCTATTAGCGATGTTACCAAACAGACTAGTTCTGTCTCTTGCCTCTAGTTAGCGTCTGGTCTATTAGCGATGTTACCAACAGACTAGTTCTGTCTCTTGCCTCTAGTTAGCGTCTGGTCTATTAGCGATGTTACCAAACAGACTAGTTCTGTCTTGCCTCTAGTTAGCGTCTGGTCTATTAGCGATGTTAACAAACAGACTAGTTCTGTCTCTTGCCTCTAGTTAGCGTCTGGTCTATTAGCGATGTTACCAAACAGACTAGTTCTGTCTCTTGCCTCTAGTTAGCGTCTGGTCTATTAGCGATGTTACCAAACAGACTAGTTCTGTCTTGCCTCTAGTTAGTGTCTGGTCTATTAGCGATGTTACCAAACAGACTAGTTCTGTCTCTTGCCTCTAATTAGCGTCTGGTCTATTAGCGATGTTACCAAACAGACTAGTTCTGTCTCTTGCCTCTAGTTAGCGTCTGGTCTATTAGCGATGTTACCAAACAGAGTAGTTCTGTCTCTTGCCTCTAGTTAGCGTCTGGTCTATTAGCGATGTTACCGAACAGACTAGTTCTGTCTCTTGCCTCTAGTTAGCGTCTGATCTATTAGCGATGTTACCAAACAGACTAGTTCTGTCTCTTGCCTCTAGTTAGCGTCTGGTCTATTAGCGATGTTACCAACAGACTATTTCTGTCTTGCCTCTAGTTAGCGTCTGGTCTATTAGCGATGTTACCAAACAGACTAGTTCTGTCTCTTGCTTCTATTTAGCGTCTGGTCTATTAGCGATGTTACCAACAGACTACATCTGTCTCTTGCCTCTAGTTAGCGTCTGGTCTATTAGCGATGTTACCAAACAGACTAGTTCTGTCTCTTGCCTCTAGTTAGCGTCTGGTCTATTAGCGATGTTACCAACAGACTAGTTCTGTCTCTTGCCTCTAGTTAGCGTCTGGTCTATTAGCGATGTTACCAAAAAGACTAGTTCTGTCTCTTGCCTCTAGTTAGCGTCTGGTCTATTAGCGATGTTACCAAACAGACTAGTTCTGTCTCTTGCCTCTAGTTAGCGTCTGATCTATTAGCGATGTTACCAAACAGACTAGTTCTGTCTTGCCTCTAGTTAGCGTCTGGTCTATTAGCGATGTTACCAAACAGACTAGTTCTGTCTCTTGCCTCTAATTAGCGTCTGGTCTATTAGCGATGTTACCAAACAGACTAGTTCTGTCTCTTGCCTCTAGTTAGCGTCTGGTCTATTAGCGATGTTACCAAACAGAGTAGTTCTGTCTCTTGCCTCTAGTTAGCGTCTGGTCTATTAGCGATGTTACCGAACAGACTAGTTCTGTCTCTTGCCTCTAGTTAGCGTCTGATCTATTAGCGATGTTACCAAACAGACTAGTTCTGTCTTGCCTCTAGTTAGCGTCTGGTCTATTAGCGATGTTAACAAACAGACTAGTTCTGTCTCTTGCCTCTAGTTAGCGTCTGGTCTATTAGCGATGTTACCAAACAGACTAGTTCTGTCTCTTGCCTCTAGTTAGCGTCTGGTCTATTAGCGATGTTACCAAACAGAGTAGTTCTGTCTTGCCTCTAGTTAGTGTCTGGTCTATTAGCGATGTTACCAAACAGACTAGTTCTGTCTCTTGCCACTAGTTAGCGTCTGGTCTATTAACGATGTTACCAAACAGACTAGTTCTGTCTCTTGCCTCTAGTTAGCGTCTGGTCTATTAGCGATGTTACCAAACAGACTAGTTCTGTCTCTTGCCTCTAGTTAGCGTCTGGTCTATTAGCGATGTTACCAACAGACTAGTTCTGTCTTGCCTCTAGTTAGCGTCTGGTCTATTAGCGATGTTACCAAACAGACTAGTTCTGTCTCTTGCTTCTATTTAGCGTCTGGTCTATTAGCGATGTTACCAACAGATTACATCTGTCTCTTGCCTCTAGTTAGCGTCTGGTCTATTAGCGATGTTACCAAACAGACTAGTTCTGTCTCTTGCCTCTAGTTAGCGTCTGGTCTATTAGCGATGTTACCAACAGACTAGTTCTGTCTCTTGCCTCTAGTTAGCGTCTGGTCTATTAGCGATGTTACCAAACAGACTAGTTCTGTCTCTTGCCTCTAGTTAGCGTCTGGTCTATTAGCGATGTTACCAAACAGACTAGTTCTGTCTCTTGCCTCTAGTTAGCGTCTGATCTATTAGCGATGTTACCAAACAGACTAGTTCTATCTTGCCTCTAGTTAGCGTCTGGTCTATTAGCGATGTTAACAAACAGACTAGTTCTGTCTCTTGCCTCTAGTTAGCGTCTGGTCTATTAGCGATGTTACCAAACAGACTAGTTCTGTCTCTTGCCTCTAGTTAGCGTCTGGTCTATTAGCGATGTTACCAAACAGAGTAGTTCTGTCTCTTGCCTCTAGTTAGCGTCTGGTCTATTAGCGATGTTACCAAACAGACTAGTTCTGTCTCTTGCCTCTAGTTAGCGTCTGATCTATTAGCGATGTTACCAAACAGACTAGTTCTGTCTTGCCTCTAGTTAGCGTCTGGTCTATTAGCGATGTTAACAAACAGACTAGTTCTGTCTCTTGCCTCTAGTTAGCGTCTGGTCTATTAGCGATGTTACCAAACAGACTAGTTCTGTCTCTTGCCTCTAGTTAGCGTCTGGTCTATTAGCGATGTTACCAAACAGAGTAGTTCTGTCTTGCCTCTAGTTAGTGTCTGGTCTATTAGCGATGTTACCAAACAGACTAGTTCTGTCTCTTGCCACTAGTTAGCGTCTGGTCTATTAACGATGTTACCAAACAGACTAGTTCTGTCTCTTGCCTCTAGTTAGCGTCTGGTCTATTAGCGATGTTACCAAACAGACTAGTTCTGTCTCTTGCCTCTAGTTAGCGTCTGGTCTATTAGCGATGTTACCAAACAGACTAGTTCTGTCTCTTGCCTCTAGTTAGCGTCTGGTCTATTAGCGATGTTACCAAACAGACTAGTTCTGTCTCTTGCCTCTAGTTAGCGTCTGATCTATTAGCGATGTTACCAAACAGACTAGTTCAGTCTAGCCTCTAGTTAGCGTCTGGTCTATTAGCGATGTTAACAAACAGACTAGTTCTGTCTCTTGCCTCTAGTTAGCGTCTGGTCTATTAGCGATGTTACCAAACAGACTAGTTCTGTCTCTTGCCTCTAGTTAGCGTCTGGTCTATTAGCGATGTTACCAAACAGAGTAGTTCTGTCTTGCCTCTAGTTAGTGTCTGGTCTATTAGCGATGTTACCAAACAGACTAGTTCTGTCTCTTGCCACTAGTTAGCGTCTGGTCTATTAACGATGTTACCAAACAGACTAGTTCTGTCTCTTGCCTCTAGTTAGCGTCTGGTCTATTAGCGATGTTACCAAACAGACTAGTACTGTCTCTTGCCTCTAGTTAGTGTCTGGTCTATTAGCGATGTTACCAACAGACTAGTTCTGTCTCTTGCCTCTAGTTAGCGTCTGGTCTATTAGCGATGTTACCAAACAGACTAGTTCTGTCTCTTGCCTCTAGTTAGCGTCTGTTCTATTAGCGATGTTACCAAACAGACTAGTTCTGTCTCTGGCCTCTAGTTAGCGTCTGGTCTATTAGCGATGTTACCAAACAGACTAGTTCTCTCTTGCCTCTAGTTAGCGTCCGGTCTATTAGCGATGTTAACAAACAGACTAGTTCTGTCTCTTGCCTCTAGTTAGCGTCTGGTCTATTAGCGATGTTACCAAACAGACTAGTTCTGTCTTGCCTCTAGTTAGTGTCTGGTCTATTAGCGATGTTACCATACAGACTAGTTCTGTCTCTTGCCTCTAGTTAGCGTCTGGTCTATTAACGATGTTACCAAACAGACTAGTTCTGTCTCTTGCCTCTAGTTAGCGTCTGGTCTATTAGCGATGTTACCAAACAGACTAGTACTGTCTCTTGCCTCTAGTTAGTATCTGGTCTATTAGCGATGTTACCAATAGACTAGTTCTGTCTCTTGCCTCTAGTTAGCGTCTGGTCTATTAGCGATGTTACCAAGAGACTAGTTCTGTCTCTTGCCTCTAGTTAGCGTCTGGTCTATTAGCGATGTTACCAAACAGACTAGTTCTGTCTCTTGCCTCTTGTTAGCGTCTGGTCTATTAGCGATGTTACCAAACAGACTAGTTCTGTCTCTTGCCTCTAGTTAGCGTCTGGTCTATTAGCGATGTTACCAACATACTAGTTCTATATCTTGCCTCTAGTTAGCATCTGGTCTATTAGCGATGTTACCAAACAGACTAGTTCTGTCTTGCCTCTAGTTAGCGTCTGGTCTATTAGCGATGTTACCAAACAGACTAGTTCTGTCTCTTGCCTCTAGTTAGCGTATGGTCTATTAGCGATGTTACCAACAGACTAGTTCTGTCTCTTGCCTCTAGTTAGCGTCTGGTCTATTAGCGATGTTACCAAACAGACTAGTTCTGTCTCTTGCCTCTAGTTAGCGTCTGGTCTATTAGCGATGTTACCAAACAGACTAGTTCTGTCTTGCCTCTAGTTAGCGTCTGGTCTATTAGCGATGTTAACAAACAGACTAGTTCTGTCTCTTGCCTCTAGTTAGCGTCTGGTCTATTAGCTATGTTACCAAACAGACTAGTTCTGTCTCTTGCCTCTAGTTAGCGTCTGGTCTATTAGCGATGTTACCAAACAGACTAGTTCTGTCTTGCCTCTAGTTAGCGTCTGGTCTATTAGCGATGTTACCAAACAGACTAGTTCTGTCTCTTGCCTCTAGTTAGCGTCTGGTCTATTAGCGATGTTACCAAACAGAGTAGTTCTGTCTCTTGCCTCTAGTTAGCGTCTGGTCTATTAGCGATGTTACCAAACAGACTAGTTCTGTCTCTTGCCTCTAGTTAGCGTCTGATCTATTAGCGATGTTACCAAACAGACTAGTTCTGTCTTGCCTCTAGTTAGCGTCTGGTCTATTAGCGATGTTAACAAACAGACTAGTTCTGTCTCTTGCCTCTAGTTAGCGTCTGGTCTATTAGCGATGTTACCAAACAGACTAGTTCTGTCTCTTGCCTCTAGTTAGCGTCTGGTCTATTAGCGATGTTACCAAACAGAGTAGTTCTGTCTTGCCTCTAGTTAGTGTCTGGTCTATTAGCGATGTTACCAAACAGACTAGTTCTGTCTCTTGCCTCTAGTTAGCGTCTGGTCTATTAGCGATGTTACCAAACAGACTAGTTCTGTCTCTTGCCTCTAGTTAGCGTCTGGTCTATTAGCGATGTTACCAAACAGAGTAGTTCTGTCTTGCCTCTAGTTAGTGTCTGGTCTATTAGCGATGTTACCAAACAGACTAGTTCTGTCTCTTGCCACTAGTTAGCGTCTGGTCTATTAACGATGTTACCAAACAGACTAGTTCTGTCTCTTGCCTCTAGTTAGCGTCTGGTCTATTAGCGATGTTACCAAACAGACTAGTACTGTCTCTTGCCTCTAGTTAGTGTCTGGTCTATTAGCGATGTTACCAACAGACTAGTTCTGTCTCTTGCCTCTAGTTAGCGTCTGGTCTATTAGCGATGTTACCAAACAGACTAGTTCTGTCTCTTGCCTCTAGTTAGCGTCTGTTCTATTAGCGATGTTACCAAACAGACTAGTTCTGTCTCTGGCCTCTAGTTAGCGTCTGGTCTATTAGCGATGTTACCAAACAGACTAGTTCTCTCTTGCCTCTAGTTAGCGTCCGGTCTATTAGCGATGTTAACAAACAGACTAGTTCTGTCTCTTGCCTCTAGTTAGCGTCTGGTCTATTAGCGATGTTACCAAACAGACTAGTTCTGTCTTGCCTCTAGTTAGTGTCTGGTCTATTAGCGATGTTACCAAACAGACTAGTTCTGTCTCTTGCCTCTAGTTAGCGTCTGGTCTATTAACGATGTTACCAAACAGACTAGTTCTGTCTCTTGCCTCTAGTTAGCGTCTGGTCTATTAGCGATGTTACCAAACAGACTAGTACTGTCTCTTGCCTCTAGTTAGTATCTGGTCTATTAGCGATGTTACCAATAGACTAGTTCTGTCTCTTGCCTCTAGTTAGCGTCTGGTCTATTAGCGATGTTACCAAGAGACTAGTTCTGTCTCTTGCCTCTAGTTAGCGTCTGGTCTATTAGCGATGTTACCAAACAGACTAGTTCTGTCTCTTGCCTCTTGTTAGCGTCTGGTCTATTAGCGATGTTACCAAACAGACTAGTTCTGTCTCTTGCCTCTAGTTAGCGTCTGGTCTATTAGCGATGTTACCAACATACTAGTTCTATATCTTGCCTCTAGTTAGCATCTGGTCTATTAGCGATGTTACCAAACAGACTAGTTCTGTCTTGCCTCTAGTTAGCGTCTGGTCTATTAGCGATGTTACCAAACAGACTAGTTCTGTCTCTTGCCTCTAGTTAGCGTATGGTCTATTAGCGATGTTACCAACAGACTAGTTCTGTCTCTTGCCTCTAGTTAGCGTCTGGTCTATTAGCGATGTTACCAAACAGACTAGTTCTGTCTCTTGCCTCTAGTTAGCGTCTGGTCTATTAGCGATGTTACCAAACAGACTAGTTCTGTCTTGCCTCTAGTTAGCGTCTGGTCTATTAGCGATGTTAACAAACAGACTAGTTCTGTCTCTTGCCTCTAGTTAGCGTCTGGTCTATTAGCTATGTTACCAAACAGACTAGTTCTGTCTCTTGCCTCTAGTTAGCGTCTGGTCTATTAGCGATGTTACCAAACAGACTAGTTCTGTCTTGCCTCTAGTTAGTGTCTGGTCTATTAGCGATGTTACCAAACAGACTAGTTCTGTCTCTTGCCACTAGTTAGCGTCTGGTCTATTAACGATGTTACCAAACAGACTAGTTCTGTCTCTTGCCTCTAGTTAGCGTCTGGTCTATTAGCGATGTTACCAAACAGACTAGTACTGTCTCTTGCCTCTAGTTAGTGTCTGGTCTATTAGCGATGTTACCAACAGACTAGTTCTGTCTCTTGCCTCTAGTTAGCGTCTGGTCTATTAGCGATGTTACCAAACAGACTAGTTCTGTCTCTTGCCTCTAGTTAGCGTCTGGTTAATTAGCGATGTTACCAAACAGACTAGTTCTGTCTCTTGCCTCTAGTTAGCGTCTGGTCTTTTAGCGATGTTACCAAACAGACTAGTTCTGTCTTGCCTCTAGTTAGCGTCTGGTCTATTAGCGATGTTAACAAACAGACTAGTTCTGTCTCTTGCCTCTAGTTAGCGTCTGGTCTATTAGCGATGTTACCAAACAGACTAGCTCTGTCTTGCCACTAGTTAGCGTCTGGTCTATTAGCGATGTTAACAAACAGACTAGTTCTGTCTCTTGCCTCTAGTTAGCGTCTGGTCTATTAGCGATGTTACCAACAGACTAGTTCTGTCTCTTGCCTCTAGTTAGCGTCTGGTCTATTAGCGATGTTACCAAACAGACTAGTTCTGTCTTGCCTCTAGTTAGTGTCTGGTCTATTAGCGATGTTACCAAACAGACTAGTTCTGTCTCTTGCCTCTAGTTAGCGTCTGGTCTATTAGCGATGTTACCAAACAGACTAGTTCTGTCTCTTGCCTCTAGTTAGCGTCTGGTCTATTAGCGATGTTACCAAACAGACTAGTTCTGTCTCTTGCCTCTAGTTAGCGTCTGGTCTATTAGCGATGTTACCAACAGACTAGTTCTGTCTCTTGCCTCTAGTTAGCGTCTGGTCTATTAGCGATGTTACCAACAGACTAGTTCTGTCTCTTGCCTCTAGTTAGCGTCTGGTCTATTAGCGATGTTACCAAACAGACTAGTTCTGTCTTGCCTCTAGTTAGCGTCTGGTCTATTAGCGATGTTAACAAACAGACTAGTTCTGTCTCTTGCCTCTAGTTAGCGTCTGGTCTATTAGCGATGTTACCAAACAGACTAGTTCTGTCTCTTGCCTCTAGTTAGCGTCTGGTCTATTAGCGATTTTACCAAACAGACTAGTTCTGTCTTGCCTCTAGTTAGTGTCTGGTCTATTAGCGATGTTACCAAACAGACTAGTTCTATCTCTTGCTTCTATTTAGCGTCTGGTCTATTAGCGATGTTACCAACAGACTACATTTGTCTCTTGCCTCTAGTTAGCGTCTGGTCTATTAGCGATGTTACCAAACAGACTAGTTCTTTCTCTTGCCTCTAGTTAGCGTCTGGTCTATTAGCGATGTTACCAACAGACTAGTTCTGTCTCTTGCCTCTAGTTAGCGTCTGGTCTATTAGTGATGTTACCAAAAAGACTAGTTCTGTCTCTTGCCTCTAGTTAGCGTCTGGTCTATTAGCGATGTTACCAAACAGACTAGTTCTGTCTCTTGCCTCTAGTTAGCGTCTGGTCTATTAGCGATGTTACCAACAGACTAGTTCTGTCTCTTGCCTCTAGTTAGCGTCTGGTCTATTAGCGATGTTACCAAACAGACTAGTTCTGTCTCTTGTCACTAGTTAGCGTCTGGTCTATTAACGATGTTACCAAACAGACTAGTTCTGTCTCTTGCCTCTAGTTAGCGTCTGGTCTATTAGCGATGTTACCAAACAGACTAGTTCTGTCTCTTGCCTCTAGTTAGCGTCTGGTCTATTAGCGATGTTACCAAACAGAGTAGTTCTGTCTCTTGCCTCTAGTTAGCGTCTGGTCTATTAGCGATGTTACCAAACAGACTAGTTCTGTCTCTTGCCTCTAGTTAGCGTCTGATCTATTAGCGATGTTACCAAACAGACTAGTTCTGTCTTGCCTCTAGTTAGCGTCTGGTCTATTAGCGATGTTAACAAACAGACTAGTTCTGTCTCTTGCCTCTAGTTAGCGTCTGGTCTATTAGCGATGTTACCAAACAGACTAGTTCTGTCTCTTGCCTCTAGTTAGCGTCTGGTCTATTAGCGATGTTACCAAACAGAGTAGTTCTGTCTTGCCTCTAGTTAGTGTCTGGTCTATTAGCGATGTTACCAAACAGACTAGTTCTGTCTCTTGCCACTAGTTAGCGTCTGGTCTATTAACGATGTTACCAAACAGACTAGTTCTGTCTCTTGCCTCTAGTTAGCGTCTGGTCTATTAGCGATGTTTCCAAACAGACTAGTACTGTCTCTTGCCTCTAGTTAGTGTCTGGTCTATTAGCGATGTTACCAACAGACTAGTTCTGTCTCTTGCCTCTAGTTAGCGTCTGGTCTATTAGCGATGTTACCAAACAGACTAGTTCTGTCTCTTGCCTCTAGTTAGCGTCTGTTCTATTAGCGATGTTACCAAACAGACTAGTTCTGTCTCTTGCCTCTAGTTAGCGTCTGGTCTATTAGCGATGTTACCAAACAGACTAGTTCTGTCTTGCCTCTAGTTAGCGTCTGGTCTATTAGCGATGTTAACAAACAGACTAGTTCTGTCTCTTGCCTCTAGTTAGCGTCTGGTCTATTAGCGATGTTACCAAACAGACTAGTTCTGTCTTGCCTCTAGTTAGTGTCTGGTCTATTAGCGATGTTACCAAACAGACTAGTTCTGTCTCTTGCCTCTAGTTAGCATCTGGTCTATTAACGATGTTACCAAACAGACTAGTTCTGTCTCTTGCCTCTAGTTAGCGTCTGGTCTATTAGCGATGTTACCAAACAGACTAGTACTGTCTCTTGCCTCTAGTTAGTATCTGGTCTATTAGCGATGTTACCAATAGACTAGTTCTGTCTCTTGCCTCTAGTTAGCGTCTGGTCTATTAGCGATGTTACCAAGAGACTAGTTCTGTCTCTTGCCTCTAGTTAGCGTCTGGTCTATTAGCGATGTTACCAAACAGACTAGTTCTGTCTCTTGCCTCTTGTTAGCGTCTGGTCTATTAGCGATGTTACCAAACAGACTAGTTCTGTCTCTTGCCTCTAGTTAGCGTCTGGTCTATTAGCGATGTTACCAACATACTAGTTCTATATCTTGCCTCTAGTTAGCATCTGGTCTATTAGCGATGTTACCAAACAGACTAGTTCTGTCTTGCCTCTAGTTAGCGTCTGGTCTATTAGCGATGTTACCAAACAGACTAGTTCTGTCTCTTGCCTCTAGTTAGCGTATGGTCTATTAGCGATGTTACCAACAGACTAGTTCTGTCTCTTGCCTCTAGTTAGCGTCTGGTCTATTAGCGATGTTACCAAACAGACTAGTTCTGTCTCTTGCCTCTAGTTAGCGTCTGGTCTATTAGCGATGTTACCAAACAGACTAGTTCTGTCTCTTGCCTCTAGTTAGCGTCTGGTCTATTAGCGATGTTACCAAACAGACTAGTTCTGTCTTGCCTCTAGTTAGCGTCTGGTCTATTAGCGATGTTAACAAACAGACTAGTTCTGTCTCTTGCCTCTAGTTAGCGTCTGGTCTATTAGCTATGTTACCAAACAGACTAGTTCTGTCTCTTGCCTCTAGTTAGCGTCTGGTCTATTAGCGATGTTACCAAACAGACTAGTTCTGTCTTGCCTCTAGTTAGTGTCTGGTCTATTAGCGATGTTACCAAACAGACTAGTTCTGTCTCTTGCCACTAGTTAGCGTCTGGTCTATTAACGATGTTACCAAACAGACTAGTTCTGTCTCTTGCCTCTAGTTAGCGTCTGGTCTATTAGCGATGTTACCAAACAGACTAGTACTGTCTCTTGCCTCTAGTTAGTGTCTGGTCTATTAGCGATGTTACCAACAGACTAGTTCTGTCTCTTGCCTCTAGTTAGCGTCTGGTCTATTAGCGATGTTACCAAACAGACTAGTTCTGTCTCTTGCCTCTAGTTAGCGTCTGGTTAATTAGCGATGTTACCAAACAGACTAGTTCTGTCTCTTGCCTCTAGTTAGCGTCTGGTCTATTAGCGATGTTACCAAACAGACTAGTTCTGTCTTGCCTCTAGTTAGCGTCTGGTCTATTAGCGATGTTAACAAACAGACTAGTTCTGTCTCTTGCCTCTAGTTAGCGTCTGGTCTATTAGCGATGTTACCAAACAGACTAGCTCTGTCTTGCCACTAGTTAGCGTCTGGTCTATTAGCGATGTTAACAAACAGACTAGTTCTGTCTCTTGCCTCTAGTTAGCGTCTGGTCTATTAGCGATGTTACCAACAGACTAGTTCTGTCTCTTGCCTCTAGTTAGCGTCTGGTCTATTAGCGATGTTACCAAACAGACTAGTTCTGTCTTGCCTCTAGTTAGTGTCTGGTCTATTAGCGATGTTACCAAACAGACTAGTTCTGTCTCTTGCCTCTAGTTAGCGTCTGGTCTATTAGCGATGTTACCAAACAGACTAGTTCTGTCTCTTGCCTCTAGTTAGCGTCTGGTCTATTAGCGATGTTACCAAACAGACTAGTTCTGTCTCTTGCCTCTAGTTAGCGTCTGGTCTATTAGCGATGTTACCAACAGACTAGTTCTGTCTCTTGCCTCTAGTTAGCGTCTGGTCTATTAGCGATGTTACCAACAGACTAGTTCTGTCTCTTGCCTCTAGTTAGCGTCTGGTCTATTAGCGATGTTACCAAACAGACTAGTTCTGTCTTGCCTCTAGTTAGCGTCTGGTCTATTAGCGATGTTAACAAACAGACTAGTTCTGTCTCTTGCCTCTAGTTAGCGTCTGGTCTATTAGCGATGTTACCAAACAGACTAGTTCTGTCTCTTGCCTCTAGTTAGCGTCTGGTCTATTAGCGATTTTACCAAACAGACTAGTTCTGTCTTGCCTCTAGTTAGTGTCTGGTCTATTAGCGATGTTACCAAACAGACTAGTTCTATCTCTTGCTTCTATTTAGCGTCTGGTCTATTAGCGATGTTACCAACAGACTACATTTGTCTCTTGCCTCTAGTTAGCGTCTGGTCTATTAGCGATGTTACCAAACAGACTAGTTCTTTCTCTTGCCTCTAGTTAGCGTCTGGTCTATTAGCGATGTTACCAACAGACTAGTTCTGTCTCTTGCCTCTAGTTAGCGTCTGGTCTATTAGCGATGTTACCAAAAAGACTAGTTCTGTCTCTTGCCTCTAGTTAGCGTCTGGTCTATTAGCGATGTTACCAAACAGACTAGTTCTGTCTCTTGCCTCTAGTTAGCGTCTGGTCTATTAGCGATGTTACCAACAGACTAGTTCTGTCTCTTGCCTCTAGTTAGCGTCTGGTCTATTAGCGATGTTACCAACAGACTAGTTCTGTCTCTTGCCTCTAGTTAGCGTCTGGTCTATTAGCGATGTTACCAAACAGACTAGTTCTGTCTCTTGCCTCTAGTTAGCGTCTGGTCTATTAGCGATGTTACCAAACAGACTAGTTCTGTCTTGCCTCTAGTTAGCGTCTGGTCTATTAGCGATGTTAACAAACAGACTAGTTCTGTCTCTTGCCTCTAGTTAGCGTCTGGTCTATTAGCGATGTTACCAAACAGACTAGTTCTGTCTTGCCTCTAGTTAGTGTCTGGTCTATTAGCGATGTTACCAAACAGACTAGTTCTGTCTCTTGCCTCTAGTTAGCGTCTGGTCTATTAACGATGTTACCAAACAGACTAGTTCTGTCTCTTGCCTCTAGTTAGCGTCTGGTCTATTAGCGATGTTACCAAACAGACTAGTACTGTCTCTTGCCTCTAGTTAGTATCTGGTCTATTAGCGATGTTACCAATAGACTATTTCTGTCTTGCCTCTAGTTAGCGTCTGGTCTATTAGCGATGTTACCAAGAGACTAGTTCTGTCTCTTGCCTCTAGTTAGCGTCTGGTCTATTAGCGATGTTACCAAACAGACTAGTTCTGTCTTGCCTCTAGTTAGCGTCTGGTCTATTAGCGATGTTAACAAACAGACTAGTTCTGTGTCTTGCCTCTAGTTAGCGTCTGGTCTATTAGCGATGTTACCAAACAGACTAGTTCTGTCTCTTGCCTCTAGTTAGCGTCTGGTCTATTAGCGATTTTACCAAACAGACTAGTTCTGTCTTGCCTCTAGTTAGTGTCTGGTCTATTAGCGATGTTACCAAACAGACTAGTTCTATCTCTTGCTTCTATTTAGCGTCTGGTCTATTAGCGATGTTACCAACAGACTACATTTGTCTCTTGCCTCTAGTTAGCGTCTGGTCTATTAGCGATGTTACCAAACAGACTAGTTCTTTCTCTTGCCTCTAGTTAGCGTCTGGTCTATTAGCGATGTTACCAACAGACTAGTTCTGTCTCTTGCCTCTAGTTAGCGTCTGGTCTATTAGCGATGTTACCAAGAGACTAGTTCTGTCTCTTGCCTCTAGTTAGCGTCTGGTCTATTAGCGATGTTACCAAACAGACTAGTTCTGTCTCTTGCCTCTTGTTAGCGTCTGGTCTATTAGCGATGTTACCAAACAGACTAGTTCTGTCTCTTGCCTCTAGTTAGCGTCTGGTCTATTAGCGATGTTACCAACATACTAGTTCTATATCTTGCCTCTAGTTAGCATCTGGTCTATTAGCGATGTTACCAAACAGACTAGTTCTGTCTTGCCTCTAGTTAGCGTCTGGTCTATTAGCGATGTTACCAAACAGACTAGTTCTGTCTCTTGCCTCTAGTTAGCGTATGGTCTATTAGCGATGTTACCAACAGACTAGTTCTGTCTCTTGCCTCTAGTTAGCGTCTGGTCTATTAGCGATGTTACCAAACAGACTAGTTCTGTCTCTTGCCTCTAGTTAGCGTCTGGTCTATTAGCGATGTTACCAAACAGATTAGTTCTGTCTCTTGCCTCTAGTTAGCGTCTGGTCTATTAGCGATGTTACCAAACAGACTAGTTCTGTCTTGCCTCTAGTTAGCGTCTGGTCTATTAGCGATGTTAACAAACAGACTAGTTCTGTCTCTTGCCTCTAGTTAGGTTCTGGTCTATTAGCAATGTTACCAAACAGACTAGTTCTGTCTCTTGCCTCTAGTTAGCGTCTGGTCTATTAGCGATGTTACCAAACAGACTAGTTCTGTCTTGCCTCTAGTTAGTGTCTGGTCTATTAGCGATGTTACCAAACAGACTAGTTCTGTCTCTTGCCACTAGTTAGCGTCTGGTCTATTAACGATGTTACCAAACAGACTAGTTCTGTCTCTTGCCTCTAGTTAGCGTCTGGTCTATTAGCGATGTTACCAAACAGACTAGTACTGTCTCTTGCCTCTAGTTAGTGTCTGGTCTATTAGCGATGTTACCAACAGACTAGTTCTGTCTCTTGCCTCTAGTTAGCGTCTGGTCTATTAGCGATGTTACCAAACAGACTAGTTCTGTCTCTTGCCTCTAGTTAGCGTCTGGTTAATTAGCGATGTTACCAAACAGACTAGTTCTGTCTCTTGCCTCTAGTTAGCGTCTGGTCTATTAGCGATGTTACCAAACAGACTAGTTCTGTCTTGCCTCTAGTTAGCGTCTGGTCTATTAGCGATGTTAACAAACAGACTAGTTCTGTCTCTTGCCTCTAGTTAGCGTCTGGTCTATTAGCGATGTTACCAAACAGACTAATTCTGTCTTGCCACTAGTTAGCGTCTGGTCTATTAGCGATGTTAACAAACAGACTAGTTCTGTCTCTTGCCTCTAGTTAGCGTCTGGTCTATTAGCGATGTTACCAACAGACTAGTTCTGTCTCTTGCCTCTAGTTAGCGTCTGGTCTATTAGCGATGTTACCAAACAGACTAGTTCTGTCTTGCCTCTAGTTAGTGTCTGGTCTATTAGCGATGTTACCAAACAGACTAGTTCTGTCTCTTGCCTCTAGTTAGCGTCTGGTCTATTAGCGATGTTACCAAACAGACTAGTTCTGTCTCTTGCCTCTAGTTAGCGTCTGGTCTATTAGCGATGTTACCAAACAGACTAGTTCTGTCTCTTGCCTCTAGTTAGCGTCTGGTCTATTAGCGATGTTACCAACAGACTAGTTCTGTCTCTTGCCTCTAGTTAGCGTCTGGTCTATTAGCGATGTTACCAACAGACTAGTTCTGTCTTGCCTCTAGTTAGCGTCTGGTCTATTAGCGATGTTAACAAACAGACTAGTTCTGTCTCTTGCCTCTAGTTAGCGTCTGGTCTATTAGCGATGTTACCAAACAGACTAGTTCTGTCTCTTGCCTCTAGTTACCGTCTGGTCTATTAGCGATGTTACCAAACAGACTAGTTCTGTCTTGCCTCTAGTTAGTGTCTGGTCTATCAGCGATGTTACCAAACAGACTAGTTCTATCTCTTGCTTCTATTTAGCGTCTGGTCTATTAGCGATGTTACCAACAGACTACATTTGTCTCTTGCCTCTAGTTAGCGTCTGGTCTATTAGCGATGTTACCAAACAGACTAGTTCTTTCTCTTGCCTCTAGTTAGCGTCTGGTCTATTAGCGATGTTACCAACAGACTAGTTCTGTCTCTTGCCTCTAGTTAGCGTCTGGTCTATTAGCGATGTTACCAAACAGACTAGTTCTGTCTCTTGCCTCTAGTTAGCGTCTGGTCTATTAGCGATGTTACCAAACAGACTAGTTCTGTCTCTTGCCTCTAGTTAGTGTCTGGTCTATTAGCGATGTTACCAATAGACTAGTTCTGTCTCTTGCCTCTAGTTAGCGTATGGTCTATTAGCGATGTTACCAACAGACTAGTTCTGTCTCTTGCCTCTAGTTAGCGTCTGGTCTATTAGCGATGTTACCAAACAGACTAGTTCTGTCTCTTGCCTCTAGTTAGCGTCTGGTCTATTAGCGATGTTACCAAACAGATTAGTTCTGTCTCTTGCCTCTAGTTAGCGTCTGGTCTATTAGCGATGTTACCAAACAGACTAGTTCTGTCTTGCCTCTAGTTAGCGTCTGGTCTATTAGCGATGTTAACAAACAGACTAGTTCTGTCTCTTGCCTCTAGTTAGCGTCTGGTCTATTAGCGATGTTACCAAACAGACTAGTTCTGTCTCTTGCCTCTAGTTAGCGTCTGGTCTATTAGCGATGTTACCAAACAGACTAGTTCTGTCTTGCCTCTAGTTAGTGTCTGGTCTATTAGCGATGTTACCAAACAGACTAGTTCTGTCTCTTGCCACTAGTTAGCGTCTGGTCTATTAACGATGTTACCAAACAGACTAGTTCTGTCTCTTGCCTCTAGTTAGCGTCTGGTCTATTAGCGATGTTACCAAACAGACTAGTACTGTCTCTTGCCTCTAGTTAGTGTCTGGTCTATTAGCGATGTTACCAACAGACTAGTTCTGTCTCTTGCCTCTAGTTAGCGTCTGGTCTATTAGCGATGTTACCTAACAGACTAGTTCTGTCTCTTGCCTCTAGTTAGCGTCTGGTCTATTAGCGATGTTACCAAACAGACAAGTTCTGTCTCTTGCCTCTAGTTAGTGTCTGGTCTATTAGCGATGTTACCAATAGACTAGTTCTGTCTCTTGCCTCTAGTTAGCGTATGGTCTATTAGCGATGTTACCAACAGACTAGTTCTGTCTCTTGCCTCTAGTTAGCGTCTGGTCTGTTAGCGATGTTACCAAACAGACTAGTTCTGTCTCTTGCCTCTAGTTAGCGTCTGGTCTATTAGCGATGTTACCAAACAGATTAGTTCTGTCTCTTGCCTCTAGTTAGCGTCTGGTCTATTAGCGATGTTACCAAACAGACTAGTTCTGTCTTGCCTCTAGTTAGCGTCTGGTCTATTAGCGATGTTAACAAACAGACTAGTTCTGTCTCTTGCCTCTAGCTAGCGTCTGGTCTATTAGCGATGTTACCAAACAGACTAGTTCTGTCTCTTGCCTCTAGTTAGCGTCTGGTCTATTAGCGATGTTACCAAACAGACTAGTTCTGTCTTGCCTCTAGTTAGTGTCTGGTCTATTAGCGATGTTACCAAACAGACTAGTTCTGTCTCTTGCCACTAGTTAGCGTCTGGTCTATTAACGATGTTACCAAACAGACTAGTTCTGTCTCTTGCCTCTAGTTAGCGTCTGGTCTATTAGCGATGTTACCAAACAGACTAGTACTGTCTCTTGCCTCTAGTTAGTGTCTGGTCTATTAGCGATGTTACCAACAGACTAGTTCTGTCTCTTGCCTCTAGTTAGCGTCTGGTCTATTAGCGATGTTACCAAACAGACTAGTTCTGTCTCTTGCCTCTAGTTAGCGTCTGGTTAATTAGCGATGTTACCAAACAGACTAGTTCTGTCTCTTGCCTCTAGTTAGCGTCTGGTCTATTAGCGATGTTACCAAACAGACTAGTTCTGTCTTGCCTCTAGTTAGCGTCTGGTCTATTAGCGATGTTAACAAACAGACTAGTTCTGTCTCTTGCCTCTAGTTAGCGTCTGGTCTATTAGCGATGTTACCAAACAGACTAGTTCTGTCTTGCCACTAGTTAGCGTCTGGTCTATTAGCGATGTTAACAAACAGACTAGTTCTGTCTCTTGCCTCTAGTTAGCGTCTGGTCTATTAGCGATGTTACCAACAGACTAGTTCTGTCTCTTGCCTCTAGTTAGCGTCTGGTCTATTAGCGATGTTACCAAACAGACTAGTTCTGTCTTGCCTCTAGTTAGTGTCTGGTCTATTAGCGATGTTACCAAACAGACTAGTTCTGTCTCTTGCCACTAGTTAGCGTCTGGTCTATTAACGATGTTACCAAACAGACTAGTTCTGTCTCTTGCCTCTAGTTAGCGTCTGGTCTATTAGCGATGTTACCAAACAGACTAGTACTGTCTCTTGCCTCTAGTTAGTGTCTGGTCTATTAGCGATGTTACCAACAGACTAGTTCTGTCTCTTGCCTCTAGTTAGCGTCTGGTCTATTAGCGATGTTACCAACAGACTAGTTCTGTCTTGCCTCTAGTTAGCGTCTGGTCTATTAGCGATGTTAACAAACAGACTAGTTCTGTCTCTTGCCTCTAGTTAGCGTCTGGTCTATTAGCGATGTTACCAAACAGACTAGTTCTGTCTCTTGCCTCTAGTTACCGTCTGGTCTATTAGCGATGTTACCAAACAGACTAGTTCTGTCTTGCCTCTAGTTAGTGTCTGGTCTATCAGCGATGTTACCAAACAGACTAGTTCTATCTCTTGCTTCTATTTAGCGTCTGGTCTATTAGCGATGTTACCAACAGACTACATTTGTCTCTTGCCTCTAGTTAGCGTCTGGTCTATTAGCGATGTTACCAAACAGACTAGTTCTTTCTCTTGCCTCTAGTTAGCGTCTGGTCTATTAGCGATGTTACCAACAGACTAGTTCTGTCTCTTGCCTCTAGTTAGCGTCTGGTCTATTAGCGATGTTACCAAACAGACTAGTTCTGTCTCTTGCCTCTAGTTAGCGTCTGGTCTATTAGCGATGTTACCAAACAGACTAGTTCTGTCTCTTGCCTCTAGTTAGTGTCTGGTCTATTAGCGATGTTACCAATAGACTAGTTCTGTCTCTTGCCTCTAGTTAGCGTATGGTCTATTAGCGATGTTACCAACAGACTAGTTCTGTCTCTTGCCTCTAGTTAGCGTCTGGTCTATTAGCGATGTTACCAAACAGACTAGTTCTGTCTCTTGCCTCTAGTTAGCGTCTGGTCTATTAGCGATGTTACCAAACAGATTAGTTCTGTCTCTTGCCTCTAGTTAGCGTCTGGTCTATTAGCGATGTTACCAAACAGACTAGTTCTGTCTTGCCTCTAGTTAGCGTCTGGTCTATTAGCGATGTTAACAAACAGACTAGTTCTGTCTCTTGCCTCTAGTTAGCGTCTGGTCTATTAGCGATGTTACCAAACAGACTAGTTCTGTCTCTTGCCTCTAGTTAGCGTCTGGTCTATTAGCGATGTTACCAAACAGACTAGTTCTGTCTTGCCTCTAGTTAGTGTCTGGTCTATTAGCGATGTTACCAAACAGACTAGTTCTGTCTCTTGCCACTAGTTAGCGTCTGGTCTATTAACGATGTTACCAAACAGACTAGTTCTGTCTCTTGCCTCTAGTTAGCGTCTGGTCTATTAGCGATGTTACCAAACAGACTAGTACTGTCTCTTGCCTCTAGTTAGTGTCTGGTCTATTAGCGATGTTACCAACAGACTAGTTCTGTCTCTTGCCTCTAGTTAGCGTCTGGTCTATTAGCGATGTTACCTAACAGACTAGTTCTGTCTCTTGCCTCTAGTTAGCGTCTGGTCTATTAACGATGTTACCAAACAGACTAGTTCTGTCTCTTGCCTCTAGTTAGCGTCTGGTCTATTAGCGATGTTACCAAACAGACTAGTACTGTCTCTTGCCTCTAGTTAGTGTCTGGTCTATTAGCGATGTTACCAACAGACTAGTTCTGTCTCTTGCCTCTAGTTAGCGTCTGGTCTATTAGCGATGTTACCAAACAGACTAGTTCTGTCTCTTGCCTCTAGTTAGCGTCTGGTTAATTAGCGATGTTACCAAACAGACTAGTTCTGTCTCTTGCCTCTAGTTAGCGTCTGGTCTATTAGCGATGTTACCAAACAGACTAGTTCTGTCTTGCCTCTAGTTAGCGTCTGGTCTATTAGCGATGTTAACAAACAGACTAGTTCTGTCTCTTGCCTCTAGTTAGCGTCTGGTCTATTAGCGATGTTACCAAACAGACTAGTTCTGTCTTGCCACTAGTTAGCGTCTGGTCTATTAGCGATGTTAACAAACAGACTAGTTCTGTCTCTTGCCTCTAGTTAGCGTCTGGTCTATTAGCGATGTTACCAACAGACTAGTTCTGTCTCTTGCCTCTAGTTAGCGTCTGGTCTATTAGCGATGTTACCAAACAGACTAGTTCTGTCTTGCCTCTAGTTAGTGTCTGGTCTATTAGCGATGTTACCAAAGAGACTAGTTCTGTCTCTTGCCACTAGTTAGCGTCTGGTCTATTAACGATGTTACCAAACAGACTAGTTCTGTCTCTTGCCTCTAGTTAGCGTCTGGTCTATTAGCGATGTTACCAAACAGACTAGTACTGTCTCTTGCCTCTAGTTAGTGTCTGGTCTATTAGCGATGTTACCAACAGACTAGTTCTGTCTCTTGCCTCTAGTTAGCGTCTGGTCTATTAGCGATGTTACCAACAGACTAGTTCTGTCTTGCCTCTAGTTAGCGTCTGGTCTATTAGCGATGTTAACAAACAGACTAGTTCTGTCTCTTGCCTCTAGTTAGCGTCTGGTCTATTAGCGATGTTACCAAACAGACTAGTTCTGTCTCTTGCCTCTAGTTACCGTCTGGTCTATTAGCGATGTTACCAAACAGACTAGTTCTGTCTTGCCTCTAGTTAGTGTCTGGTCTATCAGCGATGTTACCAAACAGACTAGTTCTATCTCTTGCTTCTATTTAGCGTCTGGTCTATTAGCGATGTTACCAACAGACTACATTTGTCTCTTGCCTCTAGTTAGCGTCTGGTCTATTAGCGATGTTACCAAACAGACTAGTTCTTTCTCTTGCCTCTAGTTAGCGTCTGGTCTATTAGCGATGTTACCAACAGACTAGTTCTGTCTCTTGCCTCTAGTTAGCGTCTGGTCTATTAGCGATGTTACCAAACAGACTAGTTCTGTCTCTTGCCTCTAGTTAGCGTCTGGTCTATTAGCGATGTTACCAAACAGACTAGTTCTGTCTCTTGCCTCTAGTTAGTGTCTGGTCTATTAGCGATGTTACCAATAGACTAGTTCTGTCTCTTGCCTCTAGTTAGCGTATGGTCTATTAGCGATGTTACCAACAGACTAGTTCTGTCTCTTGCCTCTAGTTAGCGTCTGGTCTATTAGCGATGTTACCAAACAGACTAGTTCTGTCTCTTGCCTCTAGTTAGCGTCTGGTCTATTAGCGATGTTACCAAACAGATTAGTTCTGTCTCTTGCCTCTAGTTAGCGTCTGGTCTATTAGCGATGTTACCAAACAGACTAGTTCTGTCTTGCCTCTAGTTAGCGTCTGGTCTATTAGCGATGTTAACAAACAGACTAGTTCTGTCTCTTGCCTCTAGTTAGCGTCTGGTCTATTAGCGATGTTACCAAACAGACTAGTTCTGTCTCTTGCCTCTAGTTAGCGTCTGGTCTATTAGCGATGTTACCAAACAGACTAGTTCTGTCTTGCCTCTAGTTAGTGTCTGGTCTATTAGCGATGTTACCAAACAGACTAGTTCTGTCTCTTGCCACTAGTTAGCGTCTGGTCTATTAACGATGTTACCAAACAGACTAGTTCTGTCTCTTGCCTCTAGTTAGCGTCTGGTCTATTAGCGATGTTACCAAACAGACTAGTACTGTCTCTTGCCTCTAGTTAGTGTCTGGTCTATTAGCGATGTTACCAACAGACTAGTTCTGTCTCTTGCCTCTAGTTAGCGTCTGGTCTATTAGCGATGTTACCTAACAGACTAGTTCTGTCTCTTGCCTCTAGTTAGCGTCTGGTCTATTAGCGATGTTACCAAACAGACAAGTTCTGTCTCTTGCCTCTAGTTAGTGTCTGGTCTATTAGCGATGTTACCAATAGACTAGTTCTGTCTCTTGCCTCTAGTTAGCGTATGGTCTATTAGCGATGTTACCAACAGACTAGTTCTGTCTCTTGCCTCTAGTTAGCGTCTGGTCTGTTAGCGATGTTACCAAACAGACTAGTTCTGTCTCTTGCCTCTAGTTAGCGTCTGGTCTATTAGCGATGTTACCAAACAGATTAGTTCTGTCTCTTGCCTCTAGTTAGCGTCTGGTCTATTAGCGATGTTACCAAACAGACTAGTTCTGTCTTGCCTCTAGTTAGCGTCTGGTCTATTAGCGATGTTAACAAACAGACTAGTTCTGTCTCTTGCCTCTAGCTAGCGTCTGGTCTATTAGCGATGTTACCAAACAGACTAGTTCTGTCTCTTGCCTCTAGTTAGCGTCTGGTCTATTAGCGATGTTACCAAACAGACTAGTTCTGTCTTGCCTCTAGTTAGTGTCTGGTCTATTAGCGATGTTACCAAACAGACTAGTTCTGTCTCTTGCCACTAGTTAGCGTCTGGTCTATTAACGATGTTACCAAACAGACTAGTTCTGTCTCTTGCCTCTAGTTAGCGTCTGGTCTATTAGCGATGTTACCAAACAGACTAGTACTGTCTCTTGCCTCTAGTTAGTGTCTGGTCTATTAGCGATGTTACCAACAGACTAGTTCTGTCTCTTGCCTCTAGTTAGCGTCTGGTCTATTAGCGATGTTACCAAACAGACTAGTTCTGTCTCTTGCCTCTAGTTAGCGTCTGGTTAATTAGCGATGTTACCAAACAGACTAGTTCTGTCTCTTGCCTCTAGTTAGCGTCTGGTCTATTAGCGATGTTACCAAACAGACTAGTTCTGTCTTGCCTCTAGTTAGCGTCTGGTCTATTAGCGATGTTAACAAACAGACTAGTTCTGTCTCTTGCCTCTAGTTAGCGTCTGGTCTATTAGCGATGTTACCAAACAGACTAGTTCTGTCTTGCCACTAGTTAGCGTCTGGTCTATTAGCGATGTTAACAAACAGACTAGTTCTGTCTCTTGCCTCTAGTTAGCGTCTGGTCTATTAGCGATGTTACCAACAGACTAGTTCTGTCTCTTGCCTCTAGTTAGCGTCTGGTCTATTAGCGATGTTACCAAACAGACTAGTTCTGTCTTGCCTCTAGTTAGTGTCTGGTCTATTAGCGATGTTACCAAACAGACTAGTTCTGTCTCTTGCCTCTAGTTAGCGTCTGGTCTATTAGCGATGTTACCAAACAGACTAGTTCTGTCTCTTGCCTCTAGTTAGCGTCTGGTCTATTAGCGATGTTACCAAACAGACTAGTTCTGTCTCTTGCCTCTAGTTAGCGTCTGGTCTATTAGCGATGTTACCAACAGACTAGTTCTGTCTCTTGCCTCTATTTAGCGTCTGGTCTATTAGCGATGTTACCAACAGACTAGTTCTGTCTCTTGCCTCTAGTTAGCGTCTGGTCTATTAGCGATGTTACCAAACAGACTAGTTCTGTCTTGCCTCTAGTTAGCGCCTGGTCTATTAGCGATGTTAACAAACAGACTAGTTCTGTCTCTTGCCTCTAGTTAGCGTCTGCTCTATTAGCGATGTTACCAAACAGACTAGTTCTGTCTCTTGCCTCTAGTTAGCGTCTGGTCTATTAGCGATGTTACCAAACAGACTAGTTCTGTCTTGCCTCTAGTTAGTGTCTGGTCTATCAGCGATGTTACCAAACAGACTAGTTCTATCTCTTGCTTCTATTTAGCGTCTGGTCTATTAGCGATGTTACCAACAGACTACATTTGTCTCTTGCCTCTAGTTAGCGTCTGGTCTATTAGCGATGTTACCAAACAGACTAGTTCTGTCTCTTGCCTCTAGTTAGCGTCTGGTCTATTAGCGATGTTACCAAACAGACTAGTTCTGTCTCTTGCCTCTAGTTAGCGTCTGGTCTATTAGCGATGTTACCAAACAGACTAGTTCTGTCTCTTGCCTCTAGTTAGTGTCTGGTCTATTAGCGATGTTACCAATAGACTAGTTCTGTCTCTTGCCTCTAGTTAGCGTATGGTCTATTAGCGATGTTACCAACAGACTAGTTCTGTCTCTTGCCTCTAGTTAGCGTCTGGTCTATTAGCGATGTTACCAAACAGACTAGTTCTGTCTCTTGCCTCTAGTTAGCGTCTGGTCTATTTGCGATGTTACCAAACAGATTAGTTCTGTCTCTTGTCTCTAGTTAGCGTCTGGTCTATTAGCGATGTTACCAAACAGACTAGTTCTGTCTTGCCTCTAGTTAGCGTCTGGTCTATTAGCGATGTTAACAAACAGACTAGTTCTGTCTCTTGCCTCTAGTTAGCGTCTGGTCTATTAGCGATGTTACCAAACAGACTAGTTCTGTCTCTTGCCTCTAGTTAGCGTCTGGTCTATTAGCGATGTTACCAAACAGACTAGTTCTGTCTTGCCTCTAGTTAGTGTCTGGTCTATTAGCGATGTTACCAAACAGACTAGTTCTGTCTCTTGCCACTAGTTAGCGTCTGGTCTATTAACGATGTTACCAAACAGACTAGTTCTGTCTCTTGCCTCTAGTTAGCGTCTGGTCTATTAGCGATGTTACCAAACAGACTAGTACTGTCTCTTGCCTCTAGTTAGTGTCTGGTCTATTAGCGATGTTACCAACAGACTAGTTCTGTCTCTTGCCTCTAGTTAGCGTCTGGTCTATTAGCGATGTTACCAAACAGACTAGTTCTGTCTCTTGCCTCTAGTTAGCGTCTGGTCTATTAGCGATGTTACCAAACAGACTAGTTCTGTCTCTTGCCTCTAGTTAGTGTCTGGTCTATTAGCGATGTTACCAATAGACTAGTTCTGTCTCTTGCCTCTAGTTAGCGTATGGTCTATTAGCGATGTTACCAACAGACTAGTTCTGTCTCTTGCCTCTAGTTAGCGTCTGGTCTATTAGCGATGTTACCAAACAGACTAGTTCTGTCTCTTGCCTCTAGTTAGCGTCTGGTCTATTAGCGATGTTACCAAACAGATTAGTTCTGTCTCTTGCCTCTAGTTAGCGTCTGGTCTATTAGCGATGTTACCAAACAGACTAGTTCTGTCTTGCCTCTAGTTAGCGTCTGGTCTATTAGCGATGTTAACAAACAGACTAGTTCTGTCTCTTGCCTCTAGTTAGCGTCTGGTCTATTAGCGATGTTACCAAACAGACTAGTTCTGTCTCTTGCCTCTAGTTAGCGTCTGGTCTATTAGCGATGTTACCAAACAGACTAGTTCTGTCTTGCCTCTAGTTAGTGTCTGGTCTATTAGCGATGTTACCAAACAGACTAGTTCTGTCTCTTGCCACTAGTTAGCGTCTGGTCTATTAACGATGTTACCAAACAGACTAGTTCTGTCTCTTGCCTCTAGTTAGCGTCTGGTCTATTAGCGATGTTACCAAACAGACTAGTACTGTCTCTTGCCTCTAGTTAGTGTCTGGTCTATTAGCGATGTTACCAACAGACTAGTTCTGTCTCTTGCCTCTAGTTAGCGTCTGGTCTATTAGCGATGTTACCAAACAGACTAGTTCTGTCTCTTGCCTCTAGTTAGCGTCTGGTTAATTAGCGATGTTACCAAACAGACTAGTTCTGTCTCTTGCCTCTAGTTAGCGTCTGGTCTATTAGCGATGTTACCAAACAGACTAGTTCTGTCTTGCCTCTAGTTAGCGTCTGGTCTATTAGCGATGTTAACAAACAGACTAGTTCTGTCTTTTGCCTCTAGTTAGCGTCTGGTCTATTAGCGATGTTACCAAACAGACTAGTTCTGTCTTGCCACTAGTTAGCGTCTGGTCTATTAGCGATGTTAACAAACAGACTAGTTCTGTCTCTTGCCTCTAGTTAGCGTCTGGTCTATTAGCGATGTTACCAACAGACTAGTTCTGTCTCTTGCCTCTAGTTAGCGTCTGGTCTATTAGCGATGTTACCAAACAGACTAGTTCTGTCTCTTGCCTCTAGTTAGCGTCTGGTCTATTAGCGATGTTACCAACAGACTAGTTCTGTCTCTTGCCTCTAGTTAGCGTCTGGTCTATTAGCGATGTTACCAACAGACTAGTTCTGTCTCTTGCCTCTAGTTAGCGTCTGGTCTATTAGCGATGTTACCAAACAGACTAGTTCTGTCTTGCCTCTAGTTAGCGTCTGGTCTATTAGCGATGTTAACAAACAGACTAGTTCTGTCTCTTGCCTCTAGTTAGCGTCTGGTCTATTAGCGATGTTACCAAACAGACTAGTTCTGTCTCTTGCCTCTAGTTACCGTCTGGTCTATTAGCGATGTTACCAAACAGACTAGTTCTGTCTTGCCTCTAGTTAGTGTCTGGTCTATCAGCGATGTTACCAAACAGACTAGTTCTATCTCTTGCTTCTATTTAGCGTCTGGTCTATTAGCGATGTTACCAACAGACTACATTTGTCTCTTGCCTCTAGTTAGCGTCTGGTCTATTAGCGATGTTACCAAACAGACTAGTTCTTTCTCTTGCCTCTAGTTAGCGTCTGGTCTATTAGCGATGTTACCAACAGACTAGTTCTGTCTCTTGCCTCTAGTTAGCGTCTGGTCTATTAGCGATGTTACCAAACAGACTAGTTCTGTCTCTTGCCTCTAGTTAGCGTCTGGTCTATTAGCGATGTTACCAAACAGACTAGTTCTGTCTCTTGCCTCTAGTTAGTGTCTGGTCTATTAGCGATGTTACCAATAGACTAGTTCTGTCTCTTGCCTCTAGTTAGCGTATGGTCTATTAGCGATGTTACCAACAGACTAGTTCTGTCTCTTGCCTCTAGTTAGCGTCTGGTCTATTAGCGATGTTACCAAACAGACTAGTTCTGTCTCTTGCCTCTAGTTAGCGTCTGGTCTATTAGCGATGTTACCAAACAGATTAGTTCTGTCTCTTGCCTCTAGTTAGCGTCTGGTCTATTAGCGATGTTACCAAACAGACTAGTTCTGTCTTGCCTCTAGTTAGCGTCTGGTCTATTAGCGATGTTAACAAACAGACTAGTTCTGTCTCTTGCCTCTAGTTAGCGTCTGGTCTATTAGCGATGTTACCAAACAGACTAGTTCTGTCTCTTGCCTCTAGTTAGCGTCTGGTCTATTAGCGATGTTACCAAACAGACTAGTTCTGTCTTGCCTCTAGTTAGTGTCTGGTCTATTAGCGATGTTACCAAACAGACTAGTTCTGTCTCTTGCCACTAGTTAGCGTCTGGTCTATTAACGATGTTACCAAACAGACTAGTTCTGTCTCTTGCCTCTAGTTAGCGTCTGGTCTATTAGCGATGTTACCAAACAGACTAGTACTGTCTCTTGCCTCTAGTTAGTGTCTGGTCTATTAGCGATGTTACCAACAGACTAGTTCTGTCTCTTGCCTCTAGTTAGCGTCTGGTCTATTAGCGATGTTACCTAACAGACTAGTTCTGTCTCTTGCCTCTAGTTAGCGTCTGGTCTATTAGCGATGTTACCAAACAGACAAGTTCTGTCTCTTGCCTCTAGTTAGTGTCTGGTCTATTAGCGATGTTACCAATAGACTAGTTCTGTCTCTTGCCTCTAGTTAGCGTATGGTCTATTAGCGATGTTACCAACAGACTAGTTCTGTCTCTTGCCTCTAGTTAGCGTCTGGTCTGTTAGCGATGTTACCAAACAGACTAGTTCTGTCTCTTGCCTCTAGTTAGCGTCTGGTCTATTAGCGATGTTACCAAACAGATTAGTTCTGTCTCTTGCCTCTAGTTAGCGTCTGGTCTATTAGCGATGTTACCAAACAGACTAGTTCTGTCTTGCCTCTAGTTAGCGTCTGGTCTATTAGCGATGTTAACAAACAGACTAGTTCTGTCTCTTGCCTCTAGCTAGCGTCTGGTCTATTAGCGATGTTACCAAACAGACTAGTTCTGTCTCTTGCCTCTAGTTAGCGTCTGGTCTATTAGCGATGTTACCAAACAGACTAGTTCTGTCTTGCCTCTAGTTAGTGTCTGGTCTATTAGCGATGTTACCAAACAGACTAGTTCTGTCTCTTGCCACTAGTTAGCGTCTGGTCTATTAACGATGTTACCAAACAGACTAGTTCTGTCTCTTGCCTCTAGTTAGCGTCTGGTCTATTAGCGATGTTACCAAACAGACTAGTACTGTCTCTTGCCTCTAGTTAGTGTCTGGTCTATTAGCGATGTTACCAACAGACTAGTTCTGTCTCTTGCCTCTAGTTAGCGTCTGGTCTATTAGCGATGTTACCAAACAGACTAGTTCTGTCTCTTGCCTCTAGTTAGCGTCTGGTTAATTAGCGATGTTACCAAACAGACTAGTTCTGTCTCTTGCCTCTAGTTAGCGTCTGGTCTATTAGCGATGTTACCAAACAGACTAGTTCTGTCTTGCCTCTAGTTAGCGTCTGGTCTATTAGCGATGTTAACAAACAGACTAGTTCTGTCTCTTGCCTCTAGTTAGCGTCTGGTCTATTAGCGATGTTACCAAACAGACTAGTTCTGTCTTGCCACTAGTTAGCGTCTGGTCTATTAGCGATGTTAACAAACAGACTAGTTCTGTCTCTTGCCTCTAGTTAGCGTCTGGTCTATTAGCGATGTTACCAACAGACTAGTTCTGTCTCTTGCCTCTAGTTAGCGTCTGGTCTATTAGCGATGTTACCAAACAGACTAGTTCTGTCTTGCCTCTAGTTAGTGTCTGGTCTATTAGCGATGTTACCAAACAGACTAGTTCTGTCTCTTGCCTCTAGTTAGCGTCTGGTCTATTAGCGATGTTACCAAACAGACTAGTTCTGTCTCTTGCCTCTAGTTAGCGTCTGGTCTATTAGCGATGTTACCAAACAGACTAGTTCTGTCTCTTGCCTCTAGTTAGCGTCTGGTCTATTAGCGATGTTACCAACAGACTAGTTCTGTCTCTTGCCTCTATTTAGCGTCTGGTCTATTAGCGATGTTACCAACAGACTAGTTCTGTCTCTTGCCTCTAGTTAGCGTCTGGTCTATTAGCGATGTTACCAAACAGACTAGTTCTGTCTTGCCTCTAGTTAGCGCCTGGTCTATTAGCGATGTTAACAAACAGACTAGTTCTGTCTCTTGCCTCTAGTTAGCGTCTGCTCTATTAGCGATGTTACCAAACAGACTAGTTCTGTCTCTTGCCTCTAGTTAGCGTCTGGTCTATTAGCGATGTTACCAAACAGACTAGTTCTGTCTTGCCTCTAGTTAGTGTCTGGTCTATCAGCGATGTTACCAAACAGACTAGTTCTATCTCTTGCTTCTATTTAGCGTCTGGTCTATTAGCGATGTTACCAACAGACTACATTTGTCTCTTGCCTCTAGTTAGCGTCTGGTCTATTAGCGATGTTACCAAACAGACTAGTTCTTTCTCTTGCCTCTAGTTAGCGTCTGGTCTATTAGCGATGTTACCAACAGACTAGTTCTGTCTCTTGCCTCTAGTTAGCGTCTGGTCTATTAGCGATGTTACCAAACAGACTAGTTCTGTCTCTTGCCTCTAGTTAGCGTCTGGTCTATTAGCGATGTTACCAAACAGACTAGTTCTGTCTCTTGCCTCTAGTTAGTGTCTGGTCTATTAGCGATGTTACCAATAGACTAGTTCTGTCTCTTGCCTCTAGTTAGCGTATGGTCTATTAGCGATGTTACCAACAGACTAGTTCTGTCTCTTGCCTCTAGTTAGCGTCTGGTCTATTAGCGATGTTACCAAACAGACTAGTTCTGTCTCTTGCCTCTAGTTAGCGTCTGGTCTATTTGCGATGTTACCAAACAGATTAGTTCTGTCTCTTGTCTCTAGTTAGCGTCTGGTCTATTAGCGATGTTACCAAACAGACTAGTTCTGTCTTGCCTCTAGTTAGCGTCTGGTCTATTAGCGATGTTAACAAACAGACTAGTTCTGTCTCTTGCCTCTAGTTAGCGTCTGGTCTATTAGCGATGTTACCAAACAGACTAGTTCTGTCTCTTGCCTCTAGTTAGCGTCTGGTCTATTAGCGATGTTACCAAACAGACTAGTTCTGTCTTGCCTCTAGTTAGTGTCTGGTCTATTAGCGATGTTACCAAACAGACTAGTTCTGTCTCTTGCCACTAGTTAGCGTCTGGTCTATTAACGATGTTACCAAACAGACTAGTTCTGTCTCTTGCCTCTAGTTAGCGTCTGGTCTATTAGCGATGTTACCAAACAGACTAGTACTGTCTCTTGCCTCTAGTTAGTGTCTGGTCTATTAGCGATGTTACCAACAGACTAGTTCTGTCTCTTGCCTCTAGTTAGCGTCTGGTCTATTAGCGATGTTACCAAACAGACTAGTTCTGTCTCTTGCCTCTAGTTAGCGTCTGGTCTATTAGCGATGTTACCAAACAGACTAGTTCTGTCTCTTGCCTCTAGTTAGTGTCTGGTCTATTAGCGATGTTACCAATAGACTAGTTCTGTCTCTTGCCTCTAGTTAGCGTATGGTCTATTAGCGATGTTACCAACAGACTAGTTCTGTCTCTTGCCTCTAGTTAGCGTCTGGTCTATTAGCGATGTTACCAAACAGACTAGTTCTGTCTCTTGCCTCTAGTTAGCGTCTGGTCTATTAGCGATGTTACCAAACAGATTAGTTCTGTCTCTTGCCTCTAGTTAGCGTCTGGTCTATTAGCGATGTTACCAAACAGACTAGTTCTGTCTTGCCTCTAGTTAGCGTCTGGTCTATTAGCGATGTTAACAAACAGACTAGTTCTGTCTCTTGCCTCTAGTTAGCGTCTGGTCTATTAGCGATGTTACCAAACAGACTAGTTCTGTCTCTTGCCTCTAGTTAGCGTCTGGTCTATTAGCGATGTTACCAAACAGACTAGTTCTGTCTTGCCTCTAGTTAGTGTCTGGTCTATTAGCGATGTTACCAAACAGACTAGTTCTGTCTCTTGCCACTAGTTAGCGTCTGGTCTATTAACGATGTTACCAAACAGACTAGTTCTGTCTCTTGCCTCTAGTTAGCGTCTGGTCTATTAGCGATGTTACCAAACAGACTAGTACTGTCTCTTGCCTCTAGTTAGTGTCTGGTCTATTAGCGATGTTACCAACAGACTAGTTCTGTCTCTTGCCTCTAGTTAGCGTCTGGTCTATTAGCGATGTTACCAAACAGACTAGTTCTGTCTCTTGCCTCTAGTTAGCGTCTGGTTAATTAGCGATGTTACCAAACAGACTAGTTCTGTCTCTTGCCTCTAGTTAGCGTCTGGTCTATTAGCGATGTTACCAAACAGACTAGTTCTGTCTTGCCTCTAGTTAGCGTCTGGTCTATTAGCGATGTTAACAAACAGACTAGTTCTGTCTCTTGCCTCTAGTTAGCGTCTGGTCTATTAGCGATGTTACCAAACAGACTAGTTCTGTCTTGCCACTAGTTAGCGTCTGGTCTATTAGCGATGTTAACAAACAGACTAGTTCTGTCTCTTGCCTCTAGTTAGCGTCTGGTCTATTAGCGATGTTACCAACAGACTAGTTCTGTCTCTTGCCTCTAGTTAGCGTCTGGTCTATTAGCGATGTTACCAAACAGACTAGTTCTGTCTTGCCTCTAGTTAGTGTCTGGTCTAATAGCGATGTTACCAAACAGACTAGTTCTGTCTCTTGCCTCTAGTTAGCGTCTGGTCTATTAGCGATGTTACCAAACAGACTAGTTCTGTCTCTTGCCTCTAGTTAGCGTCTGGTCTATTAGCGATGTTACCAAACAGACTAGTTCTGTCTCTTGCCTCTAGTTAGCGTCTGGTCTATTAGCGATGTAACAAACAGACTAGTTCTGTCTCTTGCCTCTAGTTAGCGTCTGGTCTATTAGCGATGTTACCAACAGACTAGTTCTGTCTCTTGCCTCTAGTTAGCGTCTGGTCTATTAGCGATGTTACCAAACAGACTAGTTCTGTCTTGCCTCTAGTTAGCGTCTGGTCTATTAGCGATGTTAACAAACAGACTAGTTCTGTCTCTTGCCTCTAGTTAGCGTCTGCTCTATTAGCGATGTTACCAAACAGACTAGTTCTGTCTCTTGCCTCTAGTTAGCGTCTGGTCTATTAGCGATGTTACCAAACAGACTAGTTCTGTCTTGCCTCTAGTTAGTGTCTGGTCTATCAGCGATGTTACCAAACAGACTAGTTCTATCTCTTGCTTCTATTTAGCGTCTGGTCTATTAGCGATGTTACCAACAGACTACATTTGTCTCTTGCCTCTAGTTAGTGTCTGGTCTATTAGCGATGTTACCAAACAGACTAGTTCTTTCTCTTGCCTCTAGTTAGCGTCTGGTCTATTAGCGATGTTACCAACAGACTAGTTCTGTCTCTTGCCTCTAGTTAGCGTCTGGTCTATTAGCGATGTTACCAAACAGACTAGTTCTGTCTCTTGCCTCTAGTTAGCGTCTGGTCTATTAGCGATGTTACCAAACAGACTAGTTCTGTCTCTTGCCTCTAGTTAGTGTCTGGTCTATTAGCGATGTTACCAATAGACTAGTTCTGTCTCTTGCCTCTAGTTAGCGTCTGGTCTATTAGCGATGTTACCAAGAGACTAGTTCTGTCTCTTGCCTCTAGTTAGCGTCTGGTCTATTAGCGATGTTACGAAACAGACTAGTTCTGTCTCTTGCCTCTTGTTAGCGTCTGGTCTATTAGCGATGTTACCAAACAGACTAGTTCTGTCTCTTGCCTCTAGTTAGCGTCTGGTCTATTAGCGATGTTACCAACATACTAGTTCTATATCTTGCCTCTAGTTAGCATCTGGTCTATTAGCGATGTTACCAAACAGACTAGTTCTGTCTTGCCTCTAGTTAGCGTCTGGTCTATTAGCGATGTTAACAAACAGACTAGTTCTGTCTCTTGCCTCTAGTTAGCGTATGGTCTATTAGCGATGTTACCAACAGACTAGTTCTGTCTCTTGCCTCTAGTTAGCTTCTGGTCTATTAGCGATGTTACCAAACAGACTAGTTCTGTCTCTTGCCTCTAGTTAGCGTCTGGTCTATTAGCGATTTTACCAAACAGACTAGTTCTGTCTCTTGCCTCTAGTTAGCGTCTGGTCTATTAGCGATGTTACCAAACAGACTAGTTCTGTCTTGCCTCTAGTTAGCGTCTGGTCTATTAGCGATGTTAACAAACAGACTAGTTCTGTCTCTTGCCTCTAGTTAGCGTCTGGTCTATTAGCGATGTTACCAAACAGACTAGTTCTGTCTCTTGCCTCTAGTTAGCATCTGGTCTATTAGCGATGTTACCAAACAGACTAGTTCTGTCTCTTGCCTCTAGTTAGCGTCTGGTCTATTAGCGATGTTACCAACAGACTAGTTCTGTCTCTTGCCTCTAGTTAGCGTCTGGTCTATTAGCGATGTTACCAACAGACTAGTTCTGTCTCTTGCCTCTAGTTAGCGTCTGGTCTATTAGCGATGTTACCAAACAGACTAGTTCTGTCTTGCCTCTAGTTAGCGTCTGGTCTATTAGCGATGTTAACAAACAGACTAGTTCTGTCTCTTGCCTCTAGTTAGCGTCTGGTCTATTAGCGATGTTACCAAACAGACTAGTTCTGTCTCTTGCCTCTAGTTAGCGTCTGGTCTATTAGCGATGTTACCAAACAGACTAGTTCTGTCTTGCCTCTAGTTAGTGTCTGGTCTATCAGCGATGTTACCAAACAGACTAGTTCTATCTCTTGCTTCTATTTAGCGTCTGGTCTATTAGCGATGTTACCAACAGACTACATTTGTCTCTTGCCTCTAGTTAGCGTCTGGTCTATTAGCGATGTTACCAAACAGACTAGTTCTTTCTCTTGCCTCTAGTTAGCGTCTGGTCTATTAGCGATGTTACCAACAGACTAGTTCTGTCTCTTGCCTCTAGTTAGCGTCTGGTCTATTAGCGATGTTACCAAACAGACTAGTTCTGTCTCTTGCCTCTAGTTAGCGTCTGGTCTATTAGCGATGTTACCAAACAGACTAGTTCTGTCTCTTGCCTCTAGTTAGTGTCTGGTCTATTAGCGATGTTACCAATAGACTAGTTCTGTCTCTTGCCTCTAGTTAGCGTCTGGTCTATTAGCGATGTTACCAAGAGACTAGTTCTGTCTCTTGCCTCTAGTTAGCGTCTGGTCTATTAGCGATGTTACGAAACAGACTAGTTCTGTGTCTTGCCTCTTGTTAGCGTCTGGTCTATTAGCGATGTTACCAAACAGACTAGTTCTGTCTCTTGCCTCTAGTTAGCGTCTGGTCTATTAGCGATGTTACCAACATACTAGTTCTATATCTTGCCTCTAGTTAGCATCTGGTCTATTAGCGATGTTACCAAACAGACTAGTTCTGTCTTGCCTCTAGTTAGCGTCTGGTCTATTAGCGATGTTAACAAACAGACTAGTTCTGTCTCTTGCCTCTAGTTAGCGTATGGTCTATTAGCGATGTTACCAACAGACTAGTTCTGTCTCTTGCCTCTAGTTAGCTTCTGGTCTATTAGCGATGTTACCAAACAGACTAGTTCTGTCTCTTGCCTCTAGTTAGCGTCTGGTCTATTAGCGATGTTACCAAACAGACTAGTTCTGTCTTGCCTCTAGTTAGCGTCTGGTCTATTAGCGATGTTAACAAACAGACTAGTTCTGTCTCTTGCCTCTAGTTAGCGTCTGGTCTATTAGCGATGTTACCAAACAGACTAGTTCTGTCTCTTGCCTCTAGTTAGCGTCTGGTCTATTAGCGATGTTACCAAACAGACTAGTTCTGTCTTGCCTCTAGTTAGTGTCTGGTCTATTAGCGATGTTACCAAACAGACTAGTTCTGTCTCTTGCCACTAGTTAGCGTCTGGTCTATTAACGATGTTACCAAACAGACTAGTTCTGTCTCTTGCCTCTAGTTAGCGTCTGGTCTATTAGCGATGTTACCAAACAGACTAGTACTGTCTCTTGCCTCTAGTTAGTGTCTGGTCTATTAGCGATGTTACCAACAGACTAGTTCTGTCTCTTGCCTCTAGTTAGCGTCTGGTCTATTAGCGATTTTACCAAACAGACTAGTTCTGTCTCTTGCCTCTAGTTAGCGTCTGGTCTATTAGCGATGTTACCAAACAGACTAGTTCTGTCTCTTGCCTCTAGTTAGCGTCTGGTCTATTAGCGATGTTACCAAACAGACTAGTTCTGTCTTGCCTCTAGTTAGCGTCTGGTCTATTAGCGATGTTAACAAACAGACTAGTTCTGTCTCTTGCCTCTAGTTAGCGTCTGGTCTATTAGCGATGTTACCAAACAGACTAGTTCTGTCTCTTGCCTCTAGTTAGCGTCTGGTCTATTATCTATGTTACCAAACAGACTAGTTCTGTCTTGCCTCTAGTTAGTGTCTGGTCTATTAGCGATGTTACCAAACAGACTAGTTCTGTCTCTTGCCTCTAGTTAGCGTCTGGTCTATTAACGATGTTACCAAACAGACTAGTTCTGTCTCTTGCCTCTAGTTAGCGTCTGGTCTATTAGCGATGTTACCAAACAGACTAGTACTGTCTCTTGCCTCTAGTTAGTGTCTGGTCTATTAGCGATGTTACCAAACAGACTAGTTCTGTCTCTTGCCTCTAGTTAGCGTCTGGTCTATTAACGATGTTACCAAACAGACTAGTTCTGTCTCTTGCCTCTAGTTAGCGTCTGGTCTATTAGCGATGTTACCAAACAGACTAGTACTGTCTCTTGCCTCTAGTTAGTGTCTGGTCTATTAGCGATGTTACCAATAGACTAGTTCTGTCTCTTGCCTCTAGTTAGCGTCTGGTCTATTAGCGATGTTACCAAGAGACTAGTTCTGTATCTTGCCTCTAGTTAGCTTCTGGTCTATTAGCGATGTTACCAAACAGACTAGTTCTGTCTCTTGCCTCTTGTTAGCGTCTGGTCTATTAGCGATGTTACCAACAGACTAGTTCTGTCTCTTGCCTCTAGTTAGCGTCTGGTCTATTAGCGATTTTACCAAACAGACTAGTTCTGTCTCTTGCCTCTAGTTAGCGTCTGGTCTATTAGCGATGTTACCAAACAGACTAGTTCTGTCTCTTGCCTCTAGTTAGCGTCTGGTCTATTAGCGATGTTACCAAACAGACTAGTTCTGTCTTGCCTCTAGTTAGCGTCTGGTCTATTAGCGATGTTAACAAACAGACTAGTTCTGTCTCTTGCCTCTAGTTAGCGTCTGGTCTATTAGCGATGTTACCAAACAGACTAGTTCTGTCTCTTGCCTCTAGTTAGCGTCTGGTCTATTATCTATGTTACCAAACAGACTAGTTCTGTCTTGCCTCTAGTTAGTGTCTGGTCTATTAGCGATGTTACCAAACAGACTAGTTCTGTCTCTTGCCTCTAGTTAGCGTCTGGTCTATTAACGATGTTACCAAACAGACTAGTTCTGTCTCTTGCCTCTAGTTAGCGTCTGGTCTATTAGCGATGTTACCAAACAGACTAGTACTGTCTCTTGCCTCTAGTTAGTGTCTGGTCTATTAGCGATGTTACCAAACAGACTAGTTCTGTCTCTTGCCTCTAGTTAGCGTCTGGTCTATTAACGATGTTACCAAACAGACTAGTTCTGTCTCTTGCCTCTAGTTAGCGTCTGGTCTATTAGCGATGTTACCAAACAGACTAGTACTGTCTCTTGCCTCTAGTTAGTGTCTGGTCTATTAGCGATGTTACCAATAGACTAGTTCTGTCTCTTGCCTCTAGTTAGCGTCTGGTCTATTAGCGATGTTACCAAGAGACTAGTTCTGTATCTTGCCTCTAGTTAGCTTCTGGTCTATTAGCGATGTTACCAAACAGACTAGTTCTGTCTCTTGCCTCTTGTTAGCGTCTGGTCTATTAGCGATGTTACCAAACAGACTTGTTCTGTCTCTTGCCTCTAGTTAGCGTATGGTCTATTAGCGATGTTACCAACAGACTAGTTCTGTCTCTTGCCTCTAGTTAGCTTCTGGTCTATTAGCGATGTTACCAAACAGACTAGTTCTGTCCCTTGCCTCTAGTTAGCGTCTGGTCTATTAGCGATTTTACCAAACAGACTAGTTCTGTCACTTGCCTCTAGTTAGCGTCTGGTCTATTAGCGATGTTACCAAACAGACTAGTTCTGTCTTGCCTCTAGTTAGCGTCTGGTCTATTAGCGATGTTAACAAACAGACTAGTTCTGTCTCTTGCCTCTAGTTAGCGTCTGGTCTATTAGCGATGTTACCAAACAGACTAGTTCTGTCTCTTGCCTCTAGTTAGCGTCTGGTCTATTAGCGATGTTACCAAACAGACTAGTTCTGTCTTGCCTCTAGTTAGTGTCTGGTCTATTAGCGATGTTACCAAACAGACTAGTTCTGTCTCTTGCCACTAGTTAGCGTCTGGTCTATTAACGATGTTACCAAACAGACTAGTTCTGTCTCTTGCCTCTAGTTAGCGTCTGGTCTATTAGCGATGTTACCAAACAGACTAGTACTGTCTCTTGCCTCTAGTTAGTGTCTGGTCTATTAGCGATGTTACCAACAGACTAGTTCTGTCTCTTGCCTCTAGTTAGCGTCTGGTCTATTAGCGATTTTACCAAACAGACTAGTTCTGTCTCTTGCCTCTAGTTAGCGTCTGGTCTATTAGCGATTTTACCAAACAGACTAGTTCTGTCTCTTGCCTCTAGTTAGCGTCTGGTCTATTAGCGATGTTACCAAACAGACTAGTTCTGTCTTGCCTCTAGTTAGCGTCTGGTCTATTAGCGATGTTAACAAACAGACTAGTTCTGTCTCTTGCCTCTAGTTAGCGTCTGGTCTATTAGCGATGTTACCAAACAGACTAGTTCTGTCTCTTGCCTCTAGTTAGCGTCTGGTCTATTATCTATGTTACCAAACAGACTAGTTCTGTCTTGCCTCTAGTTAGTGTCTGGTCTATTAGCGATGTTACCAAACAGACTAGTTCTGTCTCTTGCCTCTAGTTAGCGTCTGGTCTATTAACGATGTTACCAAACAGACTAGTTCTGTCTCTTGCCTCTAGTTAGCGTCTGGTCTATTAGCGATGTTACCAAACAGACTAGTACTGTCTCTTGCCTCTAGTTAGTGTCTGGTCTATTAGCGATGTTACCAAACAGACTAGTTCTGTCTCTTGCCTCTAGTTAGCGTCTGGTCTATTAACGATGTTACCAAACAGACTAGTTCTGTCTCTTGCCTCTAGTTAGCGTCTGGTCTATTAGCGATGTTACCAAACAGACTAGTACTGTCTCTTGCCTCTAGTTAGTGTCTGGTCTATTAGCGATGTTACCAATAGACTAGTTCTGTCTCTTGCCTCTAGTTAGCGTCTGGTCTATTAGCGATGTTACCAAGAGACTAGTTCTGTATCTTGCCTCTAGTTAGCTTCTGGTCTATTAGCGATGTTACCAAACAGACTAGTTCTGTCTCTTGCCTCTAGTTAGCGTCTGGTCTATTAGCGATGTTACCAAACAGACTAGTACTGTCTCTTGCCTCTAGTTAGTGTCTGGTCTATTAGCGATGTTACCAAACAGACTAGTTCTGTCTCTTGCCTCTAGTTAGCGTCTGGTCTATTAACGATGTTACCAAACAGACTAGTTCTGTCTCTTGCCTCTAGTTAGCGTCTGGTCTATTAGCGATGTTACCAAACAGACTAGTACTGTCTCTTGCCTCTAGTTAGTGTCTGGTCTATTAGCGATGTTACCAATAGACTAGTTCTGTCTCTTGCCTCTAGTTAGCGTCTGGTCTATTAGCGATGTTACCAAGAGACTAGTTCTGTATCTTGCCTCTAGTTAGCTTCTGGTCTATTAGCGATGTTACCAAACAGACTAGTTCTGTCTCTTGCCTCTTGTTAGCGTCTGGTCTATTAGCGATGTTACCAAACAGACTTGTTCTGTCTCTTGCCTCTAGTTAGCGTATGGTCTATTAGCGATGTTACCAACAGACTAGTTCTGTCTCTTGCCTCTAGTTAGCTTCTGGTCTATTAGCGATGTTACCAAACAGACTAGTTCTGTCCCTTGCCTCTAGTTAGCGTCTGGTCTATTAGCGATTTTACCAAACAGACTAGTTCTGTCACTTGCCTCTAGTTAGCGTCTGGTCTATTAGCGATGTTACCAAACAGACTAGTTCTGTCTTGCCTCTAGTTAGCGTCTGGTCTATTAGCGATGTTAACAAACAGACTAGTTCTGTCTCTTGCCTCTAGTTAGCGTCTGGTCTATTAGCGATGTTACCAAACAGACTAGTTCTGTCTCTTGCCTCTAGTTAGCGTCTGGTCTATTAGCGATGTTACCAAACAGACTAGTTCTGTCTTGCCTCTAGTTAGTGTCTGGTCTATTAGCGATGTTACCAAACAGACTAGTTCTGTCTCTTGCCACTAGTTAGCGTCTGGTCTATTAACGATGTTACCAAACAGACTAGTTCTGTCTCTTGCCTCTAGTTAGCGTCTGGTCTATTAGCGATGTTACCAAACAGACTAGTACTGTCTCTTGCCTCTAGTTAGTGTCTGGTCTATTAGCGATGTTACCAACAGACTAGTTCTGTCTCTTGCCTCTAGTTAGCGTCTGGTCTATTAGCGATTTTACCAAACAGACTAGTTCTGTCTCTTGCCTCTAGTTAGCGTCTGGTCTATTAGCGATTTTACCAAACAGACTAGTTCTGTCTCTTGCCTCTAGTTAGCGTCTGGTCTATTAGCGATGTTACCAAACAGACTAGTTCTGTCTTGCCTCTAGTTAGCGTCTGGTCTATTAGCGATGTTAACAAACAGACTAGTTCTGTCTCTTGCCTCTAGTTAGCGTCTGGTCTATTAGCGATGTTACCAAACAGACTAGTTCTGTCTCTTGCCTCTAGTTAGCGTCTGGTCTATTATCTATGTTACCAAACAGACTAGTTCTGTCTTGCCTCTAGTTAGTGTCTGGTCTATTAGCGATGTTACCAAACAGACTAGTTCTGTCTCTTGCCTCTAGTTAGCGTCTGGTCTATTAACGATGTTACCAAACAGACTAGTTCTGTCTCTTGCCTCTAGTTAGCGTCTGGTCTATTAGCGATGTTACCAAACAGACTAGTACTGTCTCTTGCCTCTAGTTAGTGTCTGGTCTATTAGCGATGTTACCAAACAGACTAGTTCTGTCTCTTGCCTCTAGTTAGCGTCTGGTCTATTAACGATGTTACCAAACAGACTAGTTCTGTCTCTTGCCTCTAGTTAGCGTCTGGTCTATTAGCGATGTTACCAAACAGACTAGTACTGTCTCTTGCCTCTAGTTAGTGTCTGGTCTATTAGCGATGTTACCAATAGACTAGTTCTGTCTCTTGCCTCTAGTTAGCGTCTGGTCTATTAGCGATGTTACCAAGAGACTAGTTCTGTATCTTGCCTCTAGGTAGCTTCTGGTCTATTAGCGATGTTACCAAACAGACTAGTTCTGTCTCTTGCCTCTTGTTAGCGTCTGGTCTATTAGCGATGTTACCAAACAGACTAGTTCTGTCTCTTGCCTCTAGTTAGCGTCTGGTCTATTAGCGATGTTACCAACATACTAGTTCTATATCTTGCCTCTAGTTAGCATCTGGTCTATTAGCGATGTTACCAACAGACTAGTTCTGTCTCTTGCCTGTAGTTAGCGTCTGGTCTATTAGCGATGTTACCAACAGACTAGTTCTGTCTCTTGCCTCTAGTTAGCGTCTGGTCTATTAGCGATGTTACCAAACAGACTAGTTCTGTCTTGCCTCTAGTTAGCGTCTGGTCTATTAGCGATGTTACCAAACAGACTAGTTCTGTCCCTTGCCTCTAGTTAGCGTCTGGTCTATTAGCGATGTTACCAACAGACTAGTTCTGTCTCTTGCCTCTAGTTAGTGTCTGGTCTATTAGCGATGTTACCAAACAGACTAGTTCTGTCTCTTGCCTCTAGTTAGTGTCTGGTCTATTAGCGATGTTACCAAACAGACTAGTTCTATCTCTTGCTTCTATTTAGCGTCTGGTCTATTAGCGATGTTACGAAACAGACTAGTTCTGTCTCTTGCCTCTTGTTAGCGTCTGGTCTATTAGCGATGTTACCAAACAGACTAGTTCTGTCTCTTGCCTCTAGTTAGCGTCTGGTCTATTAGCGATGTTACCAACATACTAGTTCTATATCTTGCCTCTAGTTAGCATCTGGTCTATTAGCGATGTTACCAAACAGACTAGTTCTGTCTTGCCTCTAGTTAGCGTCTGGTCTATTAGCGATGTTAACAAACAGACTAGTTCTGTCTCTTGCCTCTAGTTAGCGTATGGTCTATTAGCGATGTTACCAACAGACTAGTTCTGTCTCTTGCCTCTAGTTAGCTTCTGGTCTATTAGCGATGTTACCAAACAGACTAGTTCTGTCTCTTGCCTCTAGTTAGCGTCTGGTCTATTAGCGATTTTACCAAACAGACTAGTTCTGTCTCTTGCCTCTAGTTAGCGTCTGGTCTATTAGCGATGTTACCAAACAGACTAGTTCTGTCTTGCCTCTAGTTAGCGTCTGGTCTATTAGCGATGTTAACAAACAGACTAGTTCTGTCTCTTGCCTCTAGTTAGCGTCTGGTCTATTAGCGATGTTACCAAACAGACTAGTTCTGTCTCTTGCCTCTAGTTAGCGTCTGGTCTATTAGCGATGTTACCAAACAGACTAGTTCTGTCTCTTGCCTCTAGTTAGCGTCTGGTCTATTAGCGATGTTACCAACAGACTAGTTCTGTCTCTTGCCTCTAGTTAGCGTCTGGTCTATTAGCGATGTTACCAACAGACTAGTTCTGTCTCTTGCCTCTAGTTAGCGTCTGGTCTATTAGCGATGTTACCAAACAGACTAGTTCTGTCTTGCCTCTAGTTAGCGTCTGGTCTATTAGCGATGTTAACAAACAGACTAGTTCTGTCTCTTGCCTCTAGTTAGCGTCTGGTCTATTAGCGATGTTACCAAACAGACTAGTTCTGTCTCTTGCCTCTAGTTAGCGTCTGGTCTATTAGCGATGTTACCAAACAGACTAGTTCTGTCTTGCCTCTAGTTAGTGTCTGGTCTATCAGCGATGTTACCAAACAGACTAGTTCTATCTCTTGCTTCTATTTAGCGTCTGGTCTATTAGCGATGTTACCAACAGACTACATTTGTCTCTTGCCTCTAGTTAGCGTCTGGTCTATTAGCGATGTTACCAAACAGACTAGTTCTTTCTCTTGCCTCTAGTTAGCGTCTGGTCTATTAGCGATGTTACCAACAGACTAGTTCTGTCTCTTGCCTCTAGTTAGCGTCTGGTCTATTAGCGATGTTACCAAACAGACTAGTTCTGTCTCTTGCCTCTAGTTAGCGTCTGGTCTATTAGCGATGTTACCAAACAGACTAGTTCTGTCTCTTGCCTCTAGTTAGTGTCTGGTCTATTAGCGATGTTACCAATAGACTAGTTCTGTCTCTTGCCTCTAGTTAGCGTCTGGTCTATTAGCGATGTTACCAAGAGACTAGTTCTGTCTCTTGCCTCTAGTTAGCGTCTGGTCTATTAGCGATGTTACGAAACAGACTAGTTCTGTCTCTTGCCTCTTGTTAGCGTCTGGTCTATTAGCGATGTTACCAAACAGACTAGTTCTGTCTCTTGCCTCTAGTTAGCGTCTGGTCTATTAGCGATGTTACCAACATACTAGTTCTATATCTTGCCTCTAGTTAGCATCTGGTCTATTAGCGATGTTACCAAACAGACTAGTTCTGTCTTGCCTCTAGTTAGCGTCTGGTCTATTAGCGATGTTAACAAACAGACTAGTTCTGTCTCTTGCCTCTAGTTAGCGTATGGTCTATTAGCGATGTTACCAACAGACTAGTTCTGTCTCTTGCCTCTAGTTAGCTTCTGGTCTATTAGCGATGTTACCAAACAGACTAGTTCTGTCTCTTGCCTCTAGTTAGCGTCTGGTCTATTAGCGATTTTACCAAACAGACTAGTTCTGTCACTTGCCTCTAGTTAGCGTCTGGTCTATTAGCGATGTTACCAAACAGACTAGTTCTGTCTTGCCTCTAGTTAGCGTCTGGTCTATTAGCGATGTTAACAAACAGACTAGTTCTGTCTCTTGCCTCTAGTTAGCGTCTGGTCTATTAGCGATGTTACCAAACAGACTAGTTCTGTCTCTTGCCTCTAGTTAGCGTCTGGTCTATTAGCGATGTTACCAAACAGACTAGTTCTGTCTTGCCTCTAGTTAGTGTCTGGTCTATTAGCGATGTTACCAAACAGACTAGTTCTGTCTCTTGCCACTAGTTAGCGTCTGGTCTATTAACGATGTTACCAAACAGACTAGTTCTGTCTCTTGCCTCTAGTTAGCGTCTGGTCTATTAGCGATGTTACCAAACAGACTAGTACTGTCTCTTGCCTCTAGTTAGTGTCTGGTCTATTAGCGATGTTACCAACAGACTAGTTCTGTCTCTTGCCTCTAGTTAGCGTCTGGTCTATTAGCGATTTTACCAAACAGACTAGTTCTGTCTCTTGCCTCTAGTTAGCGTCTGGTCTATTAGCGATGTTACCAAACAGACTAGTTCTGTCTCTTGCCTCTAGTTAGCGTCTGGTCTATTAGCGATGTTACCAAACAGACTAGTTCTGTCTTGCCTCTAGTTAGCGTCTGGTCTATTAGCGATGTTAACAAACAGACTAGTTCTGTCTCTTGCCTCTAGTTAGCGTCTGGTCTATTAGCGATGTTACCAAACAGACTAGTTCTGTCTCTTGCCTCTAGTTAGCGTCTGGTCTATTATCTATGTTACCAAACAGACTAGTTCTGTCTTGCCTCTAGTTAGTGTCTGGTCTATTAGCGATGTTACCAAACAGACTAGTTCTGTCTCTTGCCTCTAGTTAGCGTCTGGTCTATTAACGATGTTACCAAACAGACTAGTTCTGTCTCTTGCCTCTAGTTAGCGTCTGGTCTATTAGCGATGTTACCAAACAGACTAGTACTGTCTCTTGCCTCTAGTTAGTGTCTGGTCTATTAGCGATGTTACCAATAGACTAGTTCTGTCTCTTGCCTCTAGTTAGCGTCTGGTCTATTAGCGATGTTACCAAGAGACTAGTTCTGTATCTTGCCTCTAGTTAGCTTCTGGTCTATTAGCGATGTTACCAAACAGACTAGTTCTGTCTCTTGCCTCTTGTTAGCATCTGGTCTATTAGCGATGTTACCAAACAGACTAGTTCTGTCTCTTGCCTCTAGTTAGCGTCTGGTCTATTAGCGATGTTACCAACATACTAGTTCTATATCTTGCCTCTAGTTAGCATCTGGTCTATTAGCGATGTTACCAACAGACTAGTTCTGTCTCTTGCCTGTAGTTAGCGTCTGGTCTATTAGCGATGTTACCAACAGACTAGTTCTGTCTCTTGCCTCTAGTTAGCGTCTGGTCTATTAGCGATGTTACCAAACAGACTAGTTCTGTCTTGCCTCTAGTTAGCGTCTGGTCTATTAGCGATGTTACCAAACAGACTAGTTCTGTCCCTTGCCTCTAGTTAGCGTCTGGTCTATTAGCGATGTTACCAACAGACTAGTTCTGTCTCTTGCCTCTAGTTAGTGTCTGGTCTATTAGCGATGTTACCAAACAGACTAGTTCTGTCTCTTGCCTCTAGTTAGTGTCTGGTCTATTAGCGATGTTACCAAACAGACTAGTTCTATCTCTTGCTTCTATTTAGCGTCTGGTCTATTAGCGATGTTATCAACAGACTACATTTGTCTCTTGCCTCTAGTTAGCGTCTGGTCTATTAGCGATGTTACCAAACAGACTAGTTCTGTCTCTTGCCTCTAGTTAGCGTCTGGTCTATTAGCGATGTTACCAACAGACTAGTTCTGTCTCTTGCCTCTAGTTAGCGTCTGGTCTATTAGCGATGTTACCAACAGACTAGTTCAGTCTCTTGCCTCTAGTTAGCGTCTGGTCTATTAGCGATGTTACCAAACAGACTAGTTCTGTCTTGCCTCTAGTTAGCGTCTGGTCTATTAGCGATGTTAACAAACAGACTAGTTCTGTCTCTTGCCTCTAGTTAGCGTCTGGTCTATTAGCGATGTTACCAAACAGACTAGTTCTGTCTCTTGCCTCTAGTTAGTGTCTGGTCTATTAGCGATGTTACCAAACAGACTAGTTCTATCTCTTGCTTCTATTTAGCGTCTGGTCTATTAGCGATGTTATCAACAGACTACATTTGTCTCTTGCCTCTAGTTAGCGTCTGGTCTATTAGCGATGTTACCAAACAGACTAGTTCTGTCTCTTGCCTCTAGTTAGCGTCTGGTCTATTAGCGATGTTACCAACAGACTAGTTTTGTCTCTTGCCTCTAGTTAGCGTCTGGTCTATTAGCGATGTTACCAAACAGACTAGTTCTGTCTTGCCTCTAGTTAGCGTCTGGTCTATTAGCGATGTTACCAAACAGACTAGTTCTGTCTCTTGCCTCTAGTTAGCGTCTGGTCTATTAGCGATGTTACCAACAGACTAGTTCTGTCTCTTGCCTCTAGTTAGCGTCTGGTCTATTAGCGATGTTACCAAACAGACTAGTTCTGTCTTGCCACTAGTTAGCGTCTGGTCTATTAGCGATGTTAACAAACAGACTAGTTCTGTCTCTTGCCTCTAGTTAGCGTCTGGTCTATTAGCGATGTTACCAAACAGACTAGTTCTGTCTCTTGCCTCTAGTTAGCGTCTGGTCTATTAGCGATGTTACCAAACAGACTAGTTCTGTCTCTTGCCTCTAGTTAGCGTCTGGTCTATTAGCGATGTTACCAACAGACTAGTTCTGTCTCTTGCCTCTAGTTAGCGTCTGGTCTATTAGCGATGTTACCAACAGACTAGTTCTGTCTCTTGCCTCTAGTTAGCGTCTGGTCTATTAGCGATGTTACCAAACAGACTAGTTCTGTCTCTTGCCTCTAGTTAGTGTCTGGTCTATTAGCGATGTTACCAAACAGACTAGTTCTATCTCTTGCTTCTATTTAGCGTCTGGTCTATTAGCGATGTTATCAACAGACTACATTTGTCTCTTGCCTCTAGTTAGCGTCTGGTCTATTAGCGATGTTACCAAACAGACTAGTTCTGTCTCTTGCCTCTAGTTAGCGTCTGGTCTATTAGCGATGTTACCAACAGACTAGTTCTGTCTCTTGCCTCTAGTTAGCGTCTGGTCTATTAGTGATGTTACCAAACAGACTAGTTCTGGCTTGCCTCTAGTTAGCGTCTGGTCTATTAGCGATGTTACCAAACAGACTAGTTCTGTCTCTTGCCTCTAGTTAGCGTCTGGTCTATTAGCGATGTTACCAACAGACTAGTTCTGTCTCTTGCCTCTAGTTAGCATCTGTTCTATTAGCGATGTTACCAAACAGACTAGTTCTGTCTCTTGCCTCTAGTTAGCGTCTGGTCTATTAGCGATGTTACCAAACAGACTAGTTCTGTCTCTTGCCTCTAGTTAGCGTCTGGTCTATTAGCGATGTTACCAAACAGACTAGTTCTGTCTTGCCACTAGTTAGCGTCTGGTCTATTAGCGATGTTAACAAACAGACTAGTTCTGTCTCTTGCCTCTAGTTAGCGTCTGGTCTATTAGCGATGTTACCAACAGACTAGTTCTGTCTCTTGCCTCTAGTTAGCGTCTGGTCTATTAGCGATGTTACCAAACAGACTAGTTCTGTCTTGCCTCTAGTTAGTGTCTGGTCTATTAGCGATGTTACCAAACAGACTAGTTCTGTCTCTTGCCTCTAGTTAGCGTCTGGTCTATTAGCGATGTTACCAAACAGACTAGTTCTGTCTCTTGCCTCTAGTTAGCGTCTGGTCTATTAGCGATGTTACCAACAGACTAGTTCTGTCTCTTGCCTCTAGTTAGCGTCTGGTCTATTAGCGATGTTACCAAACAGACTAGTTCTGTCTTGCCTCTAGTTAGTGTCTGGTCTATTAGCGATGTTACCAAACAGACTAGTTCTGTCTCTTGCCTCTAGTTAGCGTCTGGTCTATTAGCGATGTTACCAAACAGACTAGTTCTGTCTCTTGCCTCTAGTTAGCGTCTGGTCTATTAGCGATGTTACCAAACAGACTAGTTCTGTCTTGCCACTAGTTAGCGTCTGGTCTATTAGCGATGTTAACAAACAGACTAGTTCTGTCTCTTGCCTCTAGTTAGCGTCTGGTCTATTAGCGATGTTACCAACAGACTAGTTCTGTCTCTTGCCTCTAGTTAGCGTCTGGTCTATTAGCGATGTTACCAAACAGACTAGTTCTGTCTTGCCTCTAGTTAGTGTCTGGTCTATTAGCGATGTTACCAAACAGACTAGTTCTGTCTCTTGCCTCAAGTTAGCGTCTGGTCTATTAGCGATGTTACCAAACAGACTAGTTCTGTCTCTTGCCTCTAGTTAGCGTCTGGTCTATTAGCGATGTTACCAACAGACTAGTTCTGTCTCTTGCCTCTAGTTAGCGTCTGGTCTATTAGCGATGTTACCAAACAGACTAGTTCTGTCTTGCCTCTAGTTAGTGTCTGGTCTATTAGCGATGTTACCAAACAGACTAGTTCTGTCTCTTGCCTCTAGTTAGCGTCTGGTCTATTAGCGATGTTACCAAACAGACTAGTTCTGTCTCTTGCCTCTAGTTAGCGTCTGGTCTATTAGCGATGTTACCAAACAGACTAGTTCTGTCTCTTGCCTCTAGTTAGCGTCTGGTCTATTAGCAATGTTACCAACAGACTAGTTCTGTCTCTTGCCTCTAGTTAGCGTCTGGTCTATTAGCGATGTTACCAACAGACTAGTTCTGTCTCTTGCCTCTAGTTAGCGTCTGGTCTATTAGCGATGTTACCAAACAGACTAGTTCTGTCTTGCCTCTAGTTAGCGTCTGGTCTATTAGCGATGTTAACAAACAGACTAGTTCTGTCTCTTGCCTCTAGTTAGCATCTGGTCTATTAGCGATGTTACCAAACAGACTAGTTCTGTCTCTTGCCTCTAGTTAGTGTCTGGTCTATTAGCGATGTTACCAAACAGACTAGTTCTATCTCTTGCTTCTATTTAGCGTCTGGTCTATTAGCGATGTTATCAACAGACTACATTTGTCTCTTGCCTCTAGTTAGCGTCTGGTCTATTAGCGATGTTACCAAACAGACTAGTTCTGTCTCTTGCCTCTAGTTAGCGTCTGGTCTATTAGCGATGTTACCAACAGACTAGTTCTGTCTCTTGCCTCTAGTTAGCGTCTGGTCTATTAGCGATGTTACCAAACAGACTAGTTCTGTCTTGCCTCTAGTTAGCGTCTGGTCTATTAGCGATGTTACCAAACAGACTAGTTCTGTCTCTAAACTCTAGTTAGCATCTGGTCTATTAGCGATGTTACCAACAGACTAGTTCTGTCTCTTGCCTCTAGTTAGCATCTGGTCTATTAGCGATGTTACCAAACAGACTAGTTCTGTCTCTTGCCTCTAGTTAGCGTCTGGTCTATTAGCGATGTTACCAAACAGACTAGTTCTGTCTCTTGCCTCTAGTTAGCGTCTGGTCTATTAGCGATATTACCAAACAGACTAGTTCTGTCTTGCCTCTAGTTAGCGTCTGGTCTATTAGCGATGTTACCAAACAGACTAGTTCTGTCCCTTGCCTCTAGTTAGCATCTGGTCTATTAGCGATGTTACCAACAGACTAGTTCTGTCTCTTGCCTCTAGTTAGTGTCTGGTCTATTAGCGATGTTACCAAACAGACTAGTTCTGTCTCTTGCCTCTCGTTAGCGTCTGGTCTATTAGCGATGTTACCAAACAGACTAGTTCTGTCTCTTGCCTCTAGTTAGCGTCTGGTCTATTAGCGATGTTACCAAACAGACTAGTTCTGTCTTGCCTCTAGTTAGTGTCTGGTCTATTAGCGATGTTACCAAACAGACTAGTTCTGTCTCTTGCCTCTAGTTAGCGTCTGGTCTATTAGCGATGTTACCAAACAGACTAGTTCTGTCTCTTGCCTCTAGTTAGCGTCTGGTCTATTAGCGATGTTACCAAACAGACTAGTTCTGTCTCTTGCCTCTAGTTAGCGTCTGGTCTATTAGCGATGTTACCAACAGACTAGTTCTGTCTCTTGCCTGTAGTTAGCGTCTGGTCTATTAGCGATGTTACCAACAGACTAGTTCTGTCTCTTGCCTCTAGTTAGCGTCTGGTCTATTAGCGATGTTACCAAACAGACTAGTTCTGTCTTGCCTCTAGTTAGCGTCTGGTCTATTAGCGATGTTAACAAACAGACTAGTTCTGTCTCTTGCCTCTAGTTAGCGTCTGGTCTATTAGCGATGTTACCAAACAGACTAGTTCTGTCTCTTGCCTCTAGTTAGTGTCTGGTCTATTAGCGATGTTACCAAACAGACTAGTTCTATCTCTTGCTTCTATTTAGCGTCTGGTCTATTAGCAATGTTATCAACAGACTACATTTGTCTCTTGCCTCTAGTTAGCGTCTGGTCTATTAGCGATGTTACCAAACAGACTAGTTCTGTCTCTTGCCTCTAGTTAGCGTCTGGTCTATTAGCGATGTTACCAACAGACTAGTTCTGTCTCTTGCCTCTAGTTAGCGTCTGGTCTATTAGCGATGTTACCAAACAGACTAGTTCTGTCTTGCCTCTAGTTAGCGTCTGGTCTATTAGCGATGTTACCAAACAGACTAGTTCTGTCTCTTGCCTCTAGTTAGCGTCTGGTCTATTAGCGATGTTACCAACAGACTAGTTCTGTCTCTTGCCTCTAGTTAGCATCTGGTCTATTAGCGATGTTACCAAACAGACTAGTTCTGTCTCTTGCCTCTAGTTAGCATTTGGTCTATTAGCGATGTTACCAAACAGACTAGTTCTGTCTCTTGCCTCTAGTTAGCGTCTGGTCTATTAGCGATGTTACCAAACAGACTAGTTCTGTCTCTTGCCTCTAGTTAGCGTCTGGTCTATTAGCGATATTACCAAACAGACTAGTTCTGTCTTGCCTCTAGTTAGCGTCTGGTCTATTAGCGATGTTACCAAACAGACTAGTTCTGTCTCTTGCCTCTAGTTAGCTTCTGGTCTATTAGCGATGTTACCAACAGACTAGTTCTGTCTCTTGCCTCTAGTTAGTGTCTGGTCTATTAGCGATGTTACCAAACAGACTAGTTCTGTCTCTTGCCTCTCGTTAGCGTCTGGTCTATTAGCGATGTTACCAAACAGACTAGTTCTGTCTCTTACCTCTAGTTAGCGTCTGGTCTATTAGCGATGTTACCAAACAGACTAGTTCTGTCTTGCCTCTAGTTAGTGTCTGGTCTATTAGCGATGTTACCAAACAGACTAGTTCTGTCTCTTGCCTCTAGTTAGCGTCTGGTCTATTAGCGATGTTACCAAACAGACTAGTTCTGTCTCTTGCCTCTAGTTAGCGTCTGGTCTATTAGCGATGTTACCAAACAGACTAGTTCTGTCTTGCCTCTAGTTAGCGTCTGGTCTATTAGCGATGTTAACAAACAGACTAGTTCTGTCTCTTGCCTCTAGTTAGCGTCTGGTCTATTAGCGATGTTACCAAACAGACTAGTTCTGTCTCTTGCCTCTAGTTAGTGTCTGGTCTATTAGCGATGTTACCAAACAGACTAGTTCTATCTCTTGCTTCTATTTAGCGTCTGGTCTATTAGCGATGTTATCAACAGACTACATTTGTCTCTTGCCTCTAGTTAGCGTCTGGTCTATTAGCGATATTACCAAACAGACTAGTTCTGTCTCTTGCCTCTAGTTAGCGTCTGGTCTATTAGCGATGTTACCAACAGACTAGTTTTGTCTCTTGCCTCTAGTTAGCGTCTGGTCTATTAGCGATGTTACCAAACAGACTAGTTCTGTCTTGCCTCTAGTTAGCGTCTGGTCTATTAGCGATGTTACCAAACAGACTAGTTCTGTCTCTTGCCTCTAGTTAGCGTCTGGTCTATTAGCGATGTTACCAACAGACTAGTTCTGTCTCTTGCCTCTAGTTAGCGTCTGGTCTATTAGCGATGTTACCAAACAGACTAGTTCTGTCTTGCCACTAGTTAGCGTCTGGTCTATTAGCGATGTTAACAAACAGACTAGTTCTGTCTCTTGCCTCTAGTTAGCGTCTGGTCTATTAGCGATGTTACCAAACAGACTAGTTCTGTCTCTTGCCTCTAGTTAGCGTCTGGTCTATTAGCGATGTTACCAAACAGACTAGTTCTGTCTCTTGCCTCTAGTTAGCGTCTGGTCTATTAGCGATGTTACCAACAGACTAGTTCTGTCTCTTGCCTCTAGTTAGCGTCTGGTCTATTAGCGATGTTACCAACAGACTAGTTCTGTCTCTTGCCTCTAGTTAGCGTCTGGTCTATTAGCGATGTTACCAAACAGACTAGTTCTGTCTCTTGCCTCTAGTTAGTGTCTGGTCTATTAGCGATGTTACCAAACAGACTAGTTCTATCTCTTGCTTCTATTTAGCGTCTGGTCTATTAGCGATGTTATCAACAGACTACATTTGTCTCTTGCCTCTAGTTAGCGTCTGGTCTATTAGCGATGTTACCAAACAGACTAGTTCTGTCTCTTGCCTCTAGTTAGCGTCTGGTCTATTAGCGATGTTACCAACAGACTAGTTCTGTCTCTTGCCTCTAGTTAGCGTCTGGTCTATTAGTGATGTTACCAAACAGACTAGTTCTGGCTTGCCTCTAGTTAGCGTCTGGTCTATTAGCGATGTTACCAAACAGACTAGTTCTGTCTCTTGCCTCTAGTTAGCGTCTGGTCTATTAGCGATGTTACCAACAGACTAGTTCTGTCTCTTGCCTCTAGTTAGCATCTGTTCTATTAGCGATGTTACCAAACAGACTAGTTCTGTCTCTTGCCTCTAGTTAGCGTCTGGTCTATTAGCGATGTTACCAAACAGACTAGTTCTGTCTCTTGCCTCTAGTTAGCGTCTGGTCTATTAGCGATGTTACCAAACAGACTAGTTCTGTCTTGCCACTAGTTAGCGTCTGGTCTATTAGCGATGTTAACAAACAGACTAGTTCTGTCTCTTGCCTCTAGTTAGCGTCTGGTCTATTAGCGATGTTACCAACAGACTAGTTCTGTCTCTTGCCTCTAGTTAGCGTCTGGTCTATTAGCGATGTTACCAAACAGACTAGTTCTGTCTTGCCTCTAGTTAGTGTCTGGTCTATTAGCGATGTTACCAAACAGACTAGTTCTGTCTCTTGCCTCTAGTTAGCGTCTGGTCTATTAGCGATGTTACCAAACAGACTAGTTCTGTCTCTTGCCTCTAGTTAGCGTCTGGTCTATTAGCGATGTTACCAACAGACTAGTTCTGTCTCTTGCCTCTAGTTAGCGTCTGGTCTATTAGCGATGTTACCAAACAGACTAGTTCTGTCTTGCCTCTAGTTAGTGTCTGGTCTATTAGCGATGTTACCAAACAGACTAGTTCTGTCTCTTGCCTCTAGTTAGCGTCTGGTCTATTAGCGATGTTACCAAACAGACTAGTTCTGTCTCTTGCCTCTAGTTAGCGTCTGGTCTATTAGCGATGTTACCAAACAGACTAGTTCTGTCTTGCCACTAGTTAGCGTCTGGTCTATTAGCGATGTTAACAAACAGACTAGTTCTGTCTCTTGCCTCTAGTTAGCGTCTGGTCTATTAGCGATGTTACCAACAGACTAGTTCTGTCTCTTGCCTCTAGTTAGCGTCTGGTCTATTAGCGATGTTACCAAACAGACTAGTTCTGTCTTGCCTCTAGTTAGTGTCTGGTCTATTAGCGATGTTACCAAACAGACTAGTTCTGTCTCTTGCCTCAAGTTAGCGTCTGGTCTATTAGCGATGTTACCAAACAGACTAGTTCTGTCTCTTGCCTCTAGTTAGCGTCTGGTCTATTAGCGATGTTACCAACAGACTAGTTCTGTCTCTTGCCTCTAGTTAGCGTCTGGTCTATTAGCGATGTTACCAAACAGACTAGTTCTGTCTTGCCTCTAGTTAGTGTCTGGTCTATTAGCGATGTTACCAAACAGACTAGTTCTGTCTCTTGCCTCTAGTTAGCGTCTGGTCTATTAGCGATGTTACCAAACAGACTAGTTCTGTCTCTTGCCTCTAGTTAGCGTCTGGTCTATTAGCGATGTTACCAAACAGACTAGTTCTGTCTCTTGCCTCTAGTTAGCGTCTGGTCTATTAGCAATGTTACCAACAGACTAGTTCTGTCTCTTGCCTCTAGTTAGCGTCTGGTCTATTAGCGATGTTACCAACAGACTAGTTCTGTCTCTTGCCTCTAGTTAGCGTCTGGTCTATTAGCGATGTTACCAAACAGACTAGTTCTGTCTTGCCTCTAGTTAGCGTCTGGTCTATTAGCGATGTTAACAAACAGACTAGTTCTGTCTCTTGCCTCTAGTTAGCATCTGGTCTATTAGCGATGTTACCAAACAGACTAGTTCTGTCTCTTGCCTCTAGTTAGTGTCTGGTCTATTAGCGATGTTACCAAACAGACTAGTTCTATCTCTTGCTTCTATTTAGCGTCTGGTCTATTAGCGATGTTATCAACAGACTACATTTGTCTCTTGCCTCTAGTTAGCGTCTGGTCTATTAGCGATGTTACCAAACAGACTAGTTCTGTCTCTTGCCTCTAGTTAGCGTCTGGTCTATTAGCGATGTTACCAACAGACTAGTTCTGTCTCTTGCCTCTAGTTAGCGTCTGGTCTATTAGCGATGTTACCAAACAGACTAGTTCTGTCTTGCCTCTAGTTAGCGTCTGGTCTATTAGCGATGTTACCAAACAGACTAGTTCTGTCTCTAAACTCTAGTTAGCATCTGGTCTATTAGCGATGTTACCAACAGACTAGTTCTGTCTCTTGCCTCTAGTTAGCATCTGGTCTATTAGCGATGTTACCAAACAGACTAGTTCTGTCTCTTGCCTCTAGTTAGCGTCTGGTCTATTAGCGATGTTACCAAACAGACTAGTTCTGTCTCTTGCCTCTAGTTAGCGTCTGGTCTATTAGCGATATTACCAAACAGACTAGTTCTGTCTTGCCTCTAGTTAGCGTCTGGTCTATTAGCGATGTTACCAAACAGACTAGTTCTGTCCCTTGCCTCTAGTTAGCATCTGGTCTATTAGCGATGTTACCAACAGACTAGTTCTGTCTCTTGCCTCTAGTTAGTGTCTGGTCTATTAGCGATGTTACCAAACAGACTAGTTCTGTCTCTTGCCTCTCGTTAGCGTCTGGTCTATTAGCGATGTTACCAAACAGACTAGTTCTGTCTCTTGCCTCTAGTTAGCGTCTGGTCTATTAGCGATGTTACCAAACAGACTAGTTCTGTCTTGCCTCTAGTTAGTGTCTGGTCTATTAGCGATGTTACCAAACAGACTAGTTCTGTCTCTTGCCTCTAGTTAGCGTCTGGTCTATTAGCGATGTTACCAAACAGACTAGTTCTGTCTCTTGCCTCTAGTTAGCGTCTGGTCTATTAGCGATGTTACCAAACAGACTAGTTCTGTCTCTTGCCTCTAGTTAGCGTCTGGTCTATTAGCGATGTTACCAACAGACTAGTTCTGTCTCTTGCCTGTAGTTAGCGTCTGGTCTATTAGCGATGTTACCAACAGACTAGTTCTGTCTCTTGCCTCTAGTTAGCGTCTGGTCTATTAGCGATGTTACCAAACAGACTAGTTCTGTCTTGCCTCTAGTTAGCGTCTGGTCTATTAGCGATGTTAACAAACAGACTAGTTCTGTCTCTTGCCTCTAGTTAGCGTCTGGTCTATTAGCGATGTTACCAAACAGACTAGTTCTGTCTCTTGCCTCTAGTTAGTGTCTGGTCTATTAGCGATGTTACCAAACAGACTAGTTCTATCTCTTGCTTCTATTTAGCGTCTGGTCTATTAGCAATGTTATCAACAGACTACATTTGTCTCTTGCCTCTAGTTAGCGTCTGGTCTATTAGCGATGTTACCAAACAGACTAGTTCTGTCTCTTGCCTCTAGTTAGCGTCTGGTCTATTAGCGATGTTACCAACAGACTAGTTCTGTCTCTTGCCTCTAGTTAGCGTCTGGTCTATTAGCGATGTTACCAAACAGACTAGTTCTGTCTTGCCTCTAGTTAGCGTCTGGTCTATTAGCGATGTTACCAAACAGACTAGTTCTGTCTCTTGCCTCTAGTTAGCGTCTGGTCTATTAGCGATGTTACCAACAGACTAGTTCTGTCTCTTGCCTCTAGTTAGCATCTGGTCTATTAGCGATGTTACCAAACAGACTAGTTCTGTCTCTTGCCTCTAGTTAGCATTTGGTCTATTAGCGATGTTACCAAACAGACTAGTTCTGTCTCTTGCCTCTAGTTAGCGTCTGGTCTATTAGCGATGTTACCAAACAGACTAGTTCTGTCTCTTGCCTCTAGTTAGCGTCTGGTCTATTAGCGATATTACCAAACAGACTAGTTCTGTCTTGCCTCTAGTTAGCGTCTGGTCTATTAGCGATGTTACCAAACAGACTAGTTCTGTCTCTTGCCTCTAGTTAGCTTCTGGTCTATTAGCGATGTTACCAACAGACTAGTTCTGTCTCTTGCCTCTAGTTAGTGTCTGGTCTATTAGCGATGTTACCAAACAGACTAGTTCTGTCTCTTGCCTCTCGTTAGCGTCTGGTCTATTAGCGATGTTACCAAACAGACTAGTTCTGTCTCTTACCTCTAGTTAGCGTCTGGTCTATTAGCGATGTTACCAAACAGACTAGTTCTGTCTTGCCTCTAGTTAGTGTCTGGTCTATTAGCGATGTTACCAAACAGACTAGTTCTGTCTCTTGCCTCTAGTTAGCGTCTGGTCTATTAGCGATGTTACCAAACAGACTAGTTCTGTCTCTTGCCTCTAGTTAGCGTCTGGTCTATTAGCGATGTTACCAAACAGACTAGTTCTGTCTCTTGCCTCTAGTTAGCGTCTGGTCTATTAGCGATGTTACCAACAGACTAGTTCTGTCTCTTGCCTCTAGTTAGCGTCTGGTCTATTAGCGATGTTACCAACATACTAGTTCTGTGTCTTACCTCTAGTTAGCGTCTGGTCTATCAGCGATGTTACCAACAGACTAGTTCTGTCTCTTGCCTCCATTTAGCGTCTGGTCTATTAGCGATGTTACCAACAGACTAGTTCTGTCTCTTTCCTCTAGTTAGCGTCTGGTCTATTAGCGATGTTACCAACATACTAGTTATGTCTCTTGCCTCTAGTTAGCGTCTGGTCTATTAGCGATGTTACCAACATACTTTTTCTGTCTCTTGCCTCTATTTAGCGTCTGGTCTATTAGCGATGTTACCAAACAGACTAGTTCTGTCTCTTGCCTCTAGTTAGCGTCTGGTCTATTAGCGATGTTACCAAACAGACTAGTTCTGTCTCTTGCCTCTAGTTAGCGTCTGGTCTATTAGCGATGTTACCAACAGACTAGTTCTGTCTCTTGCCTCTAGTTAGCGTCTGGTCTATTAGCGATGTTGTCAAACAGACTAGTTCAGTCTCTTGCCTCTAGTTAGCGTCTGGTCTATTAGCGATTTTACCAAACAGACTAGTTCTGTCTCTTGCCTCTAGTTAGCGTCTGGTCTATTAGCGATGTTACCAAACAGACTAGTTCTGTCTCTTGCCTCTAGTTAGCGTCTGGTCTATTAGCGATGTTACCAACAGAGTAGTTCTGTCTCTTGCCTCTAGTTAGCGTCTGGTCTATTAGCGATGTTACCAAACAGACTAGTTCTGTCTCTTGCCTCTAGTTAGTGTCTGGTCTATTAGCGATTTTACCAACAGACTAGTTCTTTCTCTTGCCTCTAGTTAGCGTCTGGTCTATTAGCGATGTTACCAAACAGACTAGTTCTGTCTCTTGCCTCTAGTTAGCGTCTGGTCTGTTAGCGATGTTATCAAACAGACTAGTTCTGTCTCTTGCCTCTAGTTAGCTTCTGGTCTATTAGCGATGTTACCAAACAGACTAGTTCTGTCTCTTGCCTCTAGTTAGTGTCTGGTCTATTAGCGATGTTACCAACAGACTAGTTCTGTCTCTTGCCTCTATTTAGCGTCTGGTCTATTAGCGATGTTACCAAACAGACTAGTTCTGTCTTGCCTCTAGTTAGTGTCTGGTCTATTCGCGATGTTACCAACAGACTAGTTCTGTCACTTGCCTCTAGTTAGCGTCTGGTCTATTAGCGATGTTACCAAACAGACTAGTTCTGTCTTGCCACTAGTTAGTGTCTGGTCTATTAGCGATGTTACCAAACAGACTAGTTCTGTCTCTTGCCTCTATTTAGTGTCTGGTCTATTAGCGATGCTACCCAACAGACTAGTTATGTCTCTTGCCTCTAGTTAGCGTCTGGTCTATTAGCGATGTTACCAAACAGACTAGTTCTGTCTCTTGCCTCTAGTTAGCGTCTGGTCTATTAGCGATGTTACCAAACAGACTAGTTCTGTCTCTTGCAACTAGTTAGTGTCTGGTCTATTAGCGATGTTACCAAACAGACTAGTTCTGTCTCTTGCCTCTAGTTAGCGTCTGGTCTATTAGCGATGTTACCAAACAGACTAGTTCTGTCTCTTTCCTCTAGTTAGCGTCTGGTCTATTAGCGATGTTACCAACATACTAGTTATGTCTCTTGCCTCTAGTTAGCGTCTGGTCTATTAGCGATGTTACCAACATACTTTTTCTGTCTCTTGCCTCTATTTAGCGTCTGGTCTATTAGCGATGTTACCAAACAGACTAGTTCTGTCTCTTGCCTCTAGTCAGCGTCTGGTCTATTAGCGATGTTACCAAACAGACTAGTTCTGTCTCTTGCCTCTAGTTAGCGTCTGGTCTATTAGCGATGTTACCAACAGACTAGTTCTGTCACTTGCCTCTAGTTAGCGTCTGGTCTATTAGCGATGTTACCAAACAGACTAGTTCAGTCTCTTGCCTCTAGTTAGCGTCTGGTCTATTAGCGATTTTACCAAACAGACTAGTTCTGTCTCTTGCCTCTAGTTAGCGTCTGGTCTATTAGCGATGTTACCAAACAGACTAGTTCTGTCTCTTGCCTCTAGTTAGCGTCTGGTCTATTAGCGATGTTACCAACAGACTAGTTCTGTCTCTTGCCTCTAGTTAGCGTCTGGTCTATTAGCGATGTTACCAAACAGACTAGTTCTGTCTCTTGCCTCTAGTTAGTGTCTGGTCTATTAGCGATTTTACCAACAGACTAGTTCTTTCTCTTGCCTCTAGTTAGCGTCTGGTCTATTAGCGATGTTACCAAACAGACTAGTTCTGTCTCTTGCCTCTAGTTAGCGTCTGGTCTGTTAGCGATGTTATCAAACAGACTAGTTCTGTCTCTTGCCTCTAGTTAGCGTCTGGTCTATTAGCGATGTTACCAAACAGACTAGTTCTGTCTCTTGCCTCTAGTTAGTGTCTGGTCTATTAGCGATGTTACCAAACAGACTAGTTCTGTCTCTTGCCTCTATTTAGCGTATGGTCTATTAGCGATGTTACCAAACAGACTAGTTCTGTCTTGCCTCTAGTTAGTGTCTGGTCTATTCGCGATGTTACCAACAGACTAGTTCTGTCTCTTACCTCTAGTTAGCGTCTGGTCTATTAGCGATGTTACCAAACAGACTAGTTCTGTCTTGCCTCTAGTTAGTGTCTGGTCTTTTAGCGATGTTACCAAACAGACTCATTCTGTCTCTTGCCTCTAGTTAGCGTCTGGTCTATTAGCGATGCTACCAAACAGACTAGTTCTGTCTCTTGCAACTAGTTAGTGTCTGGTCTATTAGCGATGTTACCAAACAGACTAGTTCTGTCTCTTGCCTCTAGTTAGCGTCTGGTCTATTAGCGAAGTTACCAAACAGACTAGTTCTGTCTCTTGCCTCTAGTTAGTGTCTGGTCTATTAGCGATGTTACCAACAGACTAGTTCTGTCTCTTGCCTCTAGTTAGCGTCTGGTCTATTAGCGATGTTACCAACAGACTAGTTCTGTCTCTTGCCTCTAGTTAGCGTCTGGTCTATTAGCGATGTTACCAAACAGACTAGTTCTGTCTCTTGCCTCTAGTTAGCGTCTGGTCTATTAGCGATGTTACCAAATAGACTAGTTCTGTCTCTTGCCTCTAGTTAGCGTCTGGTCTATTAGCGATGTTACCAACAGACTAGTTCTGTCTCTTGCCTCTAGTTAGCGTCTGGTCTATTAGCGATGTTACCAACAGCCTAGTTCTGTCTCTTGCCTCTAGTTAGTGTCTGGTCTATTAGCGATGTTACCAACAGACTAGTTCTGTGTCTTACCTCTAGTTAGCGTCTGGTCTATCAGCGATGTTACCAACAGACTAGTTCTGTCTCTTGCCTCTAGTTAGCGTCTGGTCTATTAGCGATGTTATCAAACAGACTAGTTCTGTCTCTTTCCTCTAGTTAGCGTCTGGTCTATTAGCGATGTTACCAACATACTAGTTATGTCTCTTGCCTCTAGTTAGCGTCTGGTCTATTAGCGATGTTACCAACAGACTTTTTCTGTCTCTTGCCTCTATTTAGCGTCTGGTCTATTAGCGATGTTACCAAACAGACTAGTTCTGTCTCTTGCCTCTAGTTAGCGTCTGGTCTATTAGCGATGTTACCAAACAGACTAGTTCTGTCTCTTGCCTCTAGTTAGCGTCTGGTCTATTAGCGATGTTACCAACAGACTAGTTCTGTCACTTGCCTCTAGTTAGCGTCTGGTCTATTAGCGATGTTACCAAACAGACTAGTTCAGTCTCTTGCCTCTAGTTAGCGTCTGGTCTATTAGCGATTTTACCAAACAGACTAGTTCTGTCTCTTGCCTCTAGTTAGCGTCTGGTCTATTAGCGATGTTACCAAACAGACTAGTTCTGTCTCTTGCCTCTAGTTAGCGTCTGGTCTATTAGCGATGTTACCAACAGACTAGTTCTGTCTCTTGCCTCTAGTTAGCGTCTGGTCTATTAGCGATGTTACCAAACAGACTAGTTCTGTCTCTTGCCTCTAGTTAGTGTCTGGTCTATTAGCGATTTTACCAACAGACTAGTTCTTTCTCTTGCCTCTAGTTAGCGTCTGGTCTATTAGCGATGTTACCAAACAGACTAGTTCTGTCTCTTGCCTCTAGTTAGCGTCTGGTCTGTTAGCGATGTTATCAAACAGACTAGTTCTGTCTCTTGCCTCTAGTTAGCGTCTGGTCTATTAGCGATGTTACCAAACAGACTAGTTCTGTCTCTTGCCTCTAGTTAGTGTCTGGTCTATTAGCGATGTTACCAACAGACTAGTTCTGTCTCTTGGCTCTATTTAGCGTCTGGTCTATTAGCGATGTTACCAAACAGACTAGTTCTGTCTTGCCTCTAGTTAGTGTCTGGTCTATTCGCGATGTTACCAACAGACTAGTTCTGTCTCTTACCTCTAGTTAGCGTCTGGTCTATTAGCGATGTTACCAAACAGACTAGTTCTGTCTTGACTCTAGTTAGTGTCTGGTCTTTTAGCGATGTTACCAAACAGACTCATTCTGTCTCTTGCCTCTAGTTAGCGTCTGGTCTATTAGCGATGCTACCAAACAGACTAGTTATGTCTCTTGCCTCTAGTTAGCGTCTGGTCTATTAGCGATGTTACCAAACAGACTAGTTCTGTCTCTTGCAACTAGTTAGTGTCTGGTCTATTAGCGATGTTACCAAACAGACTAGTTCTGTCTCTTGCCTCTAGTTAGCGTCTGGTCTATTAGCGATGTTACCAAACAGACTAGTTCTGTCTCTTGCCTCTAGTTAGTGTCTGGTCTATTAGCGATGTTACCAACAGACTAGTTCTGTCTCTTGCCTCTAGTTAGCGTCTGGTCTATTAGCGATGTTACCAACAGACTAGTTCTGTCTCTTGCCTCTAGTTAGCGTCTGGTCTATTAGCGATGTTACCAAACAGACTAGTTCTGTCTCTTGCCTCTAGTTAGCGTCTGGTCAAATAGCGATGTTACCAAATAGACTAGTTCTGTCTCTTGCCTCTAGTTAGCGTCTGGTCTATTAGCGATGTTACCAACAGACTAGTTCTGTCTCTTGCCTCTAGTTAGCGTCTGGTCTGTTAGCGATGTTACCAACAGCCTAGTTCTGTCTCTTGCCTCTAGTTAGTGTCTGGTCTATCAGCGATGTTACCAACAGACTAGTTCTGTCTCTTGCCTGTATTTAGCGTCTGGTCTATTAGCGATGTTACCAAACAGACTAGTTCTGTCTCTTGCCTCTAGTTAGCGTCTGGTCTATTAGCGATGTTACCAAACAGACTAGTTCTGTCTCTTTCCTCTAGTTAGCGTCTGGTCTATTAGCGATGTTACCAACATACTAGTTATGTCTCTTGCCTCTAGTTAGCGTCTGGTCTATTAGCGATGTTACCAACATACTTTTTCTGTCTCTTGCCTCTATTTAGCATCTGGTCTATTAGCGATGTTACCAAACAGACTAGTTCTGTCTCTTGCCTCTAGTCAGCGTCTGGTCTATTAGCGATGTTACCAAACAGACTAGTTCTGTCTCTTGCCTCTAGTTAGCGTCTGGTCTATTAGCGATGTTACCAACAGACTAGTTCTGTCACTTGCCTCTAGTTAGCGTCTGGTCTATTAGCGATGTTACCAAACAGACTAGTTCAGTCTCTTGACTCTAGTTAGCGTCTGGTCTATTAGCGATTTTACCAAACAGACTAGTTCTGTCTCTTGCCTCTAGTTAGCGTCTGGTCTATTAGCGATGTTACCAAACAGACTAGTTCTGTCTCTTGCCTCTAGTTAGCGTCTGGTCTATTAGCGATGTTACCAACAGACTAGTTCTGTCTCTTGCCTTTAGTTAGCGTCTGGTCTATTAGCGATGTTACCAAACAGACTAGTTCTGTCTCTTGCCTCTAGTTAGTGTCTGGTCTGTTAGCGATGTTATCAAACAGACTAGTTCTGTCTCTTGCCTCTAGTTAGCGTCTGGTCTATTAGCGATGTTACCAAACAGACTAGTTCTGTCTCTTGCCTCTAGTTAGTGTCTGGTCTATTAGCGATGTTACCAACAGACTAGTTCTGTCTCTTGCCTCTATTTAGCGTATGGTCTATTAGCGATGTTACCAAACAGACTAGTTCTGTCTTGCCTCTAGTTAGTGTCTGGTCTATTCGCGATGTTACCAACAGACTAGTTCTGTCTCTTACCTCTAGTTAGCGTCTGGTCTATTAGCGATGTTACCAAACAGACTAGTTCTGTCTTGCCTCTAGTTAGTGTCTGGTCTTTTAGCGATGTTACCAAACAGACTCATTCTGTCTCTTGCCTCTAGTTAGCGTCTGGTCTATTAGCGATGCTACCAAACAGACTAGTTATGTCTCTTGCCTCTAGTTAGCGTCTGGTCTATTAGCGATGTTACCAAACAGACTAGTTCTGTCTCTTGCAACTAGTTAGTGTCTGGTCTATTAGCGATGTTACCAAACAGACTAGTTCTGTCTCTTGCCTCTAGTTAGCGTCTGGTCTATTAGCGATGTTACCAAACAGACTAGTTCTGTCTCTTGCCTCTAGTTAGTGTCTGGTCTATTAGCGATGTTACCAACAGACTAGTTCTGTCTCTTGCCTCTAGTTAGCGTCTGGTCTATTAGCGATGTTACCAACAGACTAGTTCTGTCTCTTGCCTCTAGTTAGCGTCTGGTCTATTAGCGATGTTACCAAACAGACTAGTTCTGTCTCTTGCCTCTAGTTAGCGTCTGGTCTATTAGCGATGTTACCAAATAGACTAGTTCTGTCTCTTGCCTCTAGTTAGCGTCTGGTCTATTAGCGATGTTACCAACAGACTAGTTCTGTCTCTTGCCTCTAGTTAGCGTCTGGTCTATTAGCGATGTTACCAACAGCCTAGTTCTGTCTCGTGCCTCTAGTTAGTGTCTGGTCTATTAGCGATGTTACCAACAGACTAGTTCTGTGTCTTACCTCTAGTTAGCGTCTGGTCTATCAGCGATGTTACCAACAGACTAGTTCTGTCTCTTGCCTCTAGTTAGCGTCTGGTCTATTAGCGATGTTACCAAACAGACTAGTTCTGTCTCTTTCCTCTAGTTAGCGTCTGGTCTATTAGCGATGTTACCAACATACTAGTTATGTCTCTTGCCTCTAGTTAGCGTCTGGTCTATTAGCGATGTTACCAACAGACTTTTTCTGTCTCTTGCCTCTATTTAGCGTCTGGTCTATTAGCGATGTTACCAAACAGACTAGTTCTGTCTCTTGCCTCTAGTTAGCGTCTGGTCTATTAGCGATGTTACCAAACAGACTAGTTCTGTCTCTTGCCTCTAGTTAGCGTCTGGTCTATTAGCGATGTTACCAACAGACTAGTTCTGTCACTTGCCTCTAGTTAGCGTCTGGTCTATTAGCGATGTTACCAAACAGACTAGTTCAGTCTCTTGCCTCTAGTTAGCGTCTGGTCTATTAGCGATTTTACCAAACAGACTAGTTCTGTCTTTGCCTCTAGTTAGCGTCTGGTCTATTAGCGATGTTACCAAACAGACTAGTTCTGTCTCTTGCCTCTAGTTAGCGTCTGGTCTATTAGCGATGTTACCAACAGACTAGTTCTGTCTCTTGCCTCTAGTTAGCGTCTGGTCTATTAGCGATGTTACCAAACAGACTAGTTCTGTCTCTTGCCTCTAGTTAGTGTCTGGTCTATTAGCGATTTTACCAACAGACTAGTTCTTTCTCTTGCCTCTAGTTAGCGTCTGGTCTATTAGCGATGTTACCAAACAGACTAGTTCTGTCTCTTGCCTCTAGTTAGCGTCTGGTCTGTTAGCGATGTTATCAAACAGACTAGTTCTGTCTCTTGCCTCTAGTTAGTGTCTGGTCTATTAGCGATGTTACCAAACAGACTAGTTCTGTCTCTTGCCTCTATTTAGCGTCTGGTCTATTAGCGATGTTACCAAACAGACTAGTTCTGTCTTGCCTCTAGTTAGTGTCTGGTCTATTCGCGATGTTACCAACAGACTAGTTCTGTCTCTTACCTCTAGTTAGCGTCTGGTCTATTAGCGATGTTACCAAACAGACTAGTTCTGTCTTGACTCTAGTTAGTGTCTGGTCTTTTAGCGATGTTACCAAACAGACTCATTCTGTCTCTTGCCTCTAGTTAGCGTCTGGTCTATTAGCGATGCTACCAAACAGACTAGTTATGTCTCTTGCCTCTAGTTAGCGTCTGGTCTATTAGCGATGTTACCAAACAGACTAGTTCTGTCTCTTGCAACTAGTTAGTGTCTGGTCTATTAGCGATGTTACCAAACAGACTAGTTCTGTCTCTTGCCTCTAGTTAGCGTCTGGTCTATTAGCGATGTTACCAAACAGACTAGTTCTGTCTCTTGCCTCTAGTTAGTGTCTGGTCTATTAGCGATGTTACCAACAGACTAGTTCTGTCTCTTGCCTCTAGTTAGCGTCTGGTCTATTAGCGATGTTACCAACAGACTAGTTCTGTCTCTTGCCTCTAGTTAGCGTCTGGTCTATTGGCGATGTTACCAAACAGACTAGTTCTGTCTCTTGCCTCTAGTTAGCGTCTGGTCAAATAGCGATGTTACCAAATAGACTAGTTCTGTCTCTTGCCTCTAGTTAGCGTCTGGTCTATTAGCGATGTTACCAACAGACTAGTTCTGTCTCTTGCCTCTAGTTAGCGTCTGGTCTGTTAGCGATGTTACCAACAGCCTAGTTCTGTCTCTTGCCTCTAGTTAGTGTCTGGTCTATTAGCGATGTTACCAACAGACTAGTTCTGTGTCTTACCTCTAGTTAGCGTCTGGTCTATCAGCAATGTTACCAACAGACTAGTTCTGTCTCTTGCCTGTATTTAGCGTCTGGTCTATTAGCGATGTTACCAAACAGACTAGTTCTGTCTCTTGCCTCTAGTTAGCGTCTGGTCTATTAGCGATGTTACCAAACAGACTAGTTCTGTCTCTTTCCTCTAGTTAGCGTCTGGTCTATTAGCGATGTTACCAACATACTAGTTATGTCTCTTGCCTCTAGTTAGCGTCTGGTCTATTAGCGATGTTACCAACAGACTTTTTCTGTCTCTTGCCTCTATTTAGCGTCTGGTCTATTAGCGATGTTACCAAACAGACTAGTTCTGTCTCTTGCCTCTAGTTAGCGTCTGGTCTATTAGCGATGTTACCAAACAGACTAGTTCTGTCTCTTGCCTCTAGTTAGCGTCTGGTCTATTAGCGATGTTACCAACAGACTAGTTCTGTCACTTGCCTCTAGTTAGCGTCTGGTCTATTAGCGATGTTACCAAACAGACTAGTTCAGTCTCTTGCCTCTAGTTAGCGTCTGGTCTATTAGCGATTTTACCAAACAGACTAGTTCTGTCTCTTGCCTCTAGTTAGCGTCTGGTCTATTAGCGATGTTACCAAACAGACTAGTTCTGTCTCTTGCCTCTAGTTAGCGTCTGGTCTATTAGCGATGTTACCAACAGACTAGTTCTGTCTCTTGCCTCTAGTTAGCGTCTGGTCTATTAGCGATGTTACCAAACAGACTAGTTCTGTCTCTTGCCTCTAGTTAGTGTCTGGTCTATTAGCGATTTTACCAACAGACTAGTTCTTTCTCTTGCCTCTAGTTAGCGTCTGGTCTATTAGCGATGTTACCAAACAGACTAGTTCTGTCTCTTGCCTCTAGTTAGCGTCTGGTCTGTTAGCGATGTTATCAAACAGACTAGTTCTGTCTCTTGCCTCTAGTTAGCGTCTGGTCTATTAGCGATGTTACCAAACAGACTAGTTATGTCTCTTGCCTCTAGTTAGTGTCTGGTCTATTAGCGATGTTACCAACAGACTAGTTCTGTCTCTTGCCTCTATTTAGCGTCTGGTCTATTAGCGATGTTACCAAACAGACTAGTTCTGTCTTGCCTCTAGTTAGTGTCTGGTCTATTCGCGATGTTACCAACAGACTAGTTCTGTCTCTTACCTCTAGTTAGCGTCTGGTCTATTAGCGATGTTACCAAACAGACTAGTTCTGTCTTGCCTCTAGTTAGTGTCTGGTCTTTTAGCGATGTTACCAAACAGACTCATTCTGTCTCTTGCCTCTAGTTAGCGTCTGGTCTATTAGCGATGCTACCAAACAGACTAGTTATGTCTCTTGCCTCTAGTTAGCGTCTGGTCTATTAGCGATGTTACCAAACAGACTAGTTCTGTCTCTTGCAACTAGTTAGTGTCTGGTCTATTAGCGATGTTACCAAACAGACTAGTTCTGTCTCTTGCCTCTAGTTAGCGTCTGGTCTATTAGCGATGTTACCAAACAGACTAGTTCTGTCTCTTGCCTCTAGTTAGCGTCTGGTCTATTAGCGATGTTACCAAACAGACTAGTTCTGTCTCTTGCCTCTAGTTAGCGTCTGGTCTATTAGCGATGTTACCAACAGACTAGTTCTGTCTCTTGCCTCTAGTTAGCGTCTGGTCTATTAGCGATGTTACCAACAGACTAGTTCTGTCTCTTGCCTCTAGTTAGCGTCTGGTCTATTAGCGATGTTACCAAACAGACTAGTTCTGTCTCTTGCCTCTAGTTAGCGTCTGGTCAAATAGCGATGTTACCAAATAGACTAGTTCTGTCTCTTGCCTCTAGTTAGCGTCTGGTCTATTAGCGATGTTACCAACAGACTAGTTCTGTCTCTTGCCTCTAGTTAGCGTCTGGTCTATTAGCGATGTTACCAACAGCCTAGTTCTGTCTCTTGCCTCTAGTTAGTGTCTGGTCTATTAGCGATGTTACCAACAGACTAGTTCTGTGTCTTACCTCTAATTAGCGTCTGGTCTATCAGCGATGTTACCAACAGACTAGTTCTGTCTCTTGCCTGTATTTAGCGTCTGGTCTATTAGCGATGTTACCAAACAGACTAGTTCTGTCTCTTGCCTCTAGTTAGTGTCTGGTCTATTAGCGATGTTACCAACAGACTAGTTCTGTCTCTTGCCTGTAGTTAGTGTCTGGTCTATTAGCGATGTTACCAACAGACTAGTTCTGTCTCTTGCCTCTATTTAGCGTCTGGTCTATTAGCGATGTTACCAAACAGACTAGTTCTGTCTTGCCTCTAGTTAGTGTCTGGTCTATTAGCGATGTTACCAACAGACTAGTTCTGTCTCTTGCCTCTAGTTAGCGTCTGGTCTATTAGCAATGTTACCAAACAGACTAGTTCTGTCTTGCCTCTAGTTAGTGTCTGGACTATTAGCGATGTTACCAAACAGACTAGTTCTGTCTCTTGCCTCTAGTTAGCGTCTGGTCTATTAGCGATGTTACCAAACAGACTAGTTATGTCTCTTGCCTCTAGTTAGCGTCTGGTCTATTAGCGATGTTACCAAACAGACTAGTTCTGTCTCTTGCCTCTAGTTAGCGTCTGGTCTATTAGCGATGTTACCAAACAGACTAGTTCTGTCTCTTGCCTCTAGTTAGCGTCTGGTCTATTAGCGATGTTACCAAACAGACTAGTTCTGTCTCTTGCCTCTAGTTAGTTTCTGGTCTATTAGCGATGTTACCAACAGACTAGTTCTTTTTCTTACCTCTAGTTAGCGTCTGGTCTATCAGCGATGTTACCAACAGACTAGTTCTGTCTCTTGCCTCTATTTAGCGTCTGGTCTATTAGCGATGTTACCAAACAGACTAGTTCTGTCTCTTGCCTCTAGTTAGTGTCTGGTCTATTAGCGATGTTACCAACAGACTAGTTCTGTCTCTTGCCTGTAGTTAGTGTCTGGTCTATTAGCGATGTTACCAACAGACAAGTTCTGTCTCTTGCCTCTATTTAGCGTCTGGTCTATTAGCGATGTTACCAAACAGACTAGTTCTGTCTTGCCTCTAGTTAGTGTCTGGTCTATTCACGATGTTACCAACAGACTAGTTCTGTCACTTGCCTCTAGTTAGCGTCTGGTCTAGTAGCGATGTTACCAAACAGACTAGTTCTGTCTTGCCACTAGTTAGTGTCTGGTCTATTAGCGATGTTACCAAACAGACTAGTTCTGTCTCTTGCCTCTATTTAGTGTCTGGTCTATTAGCGATGCTACCCAACAGACTAGTTATGTCTCTTGCCTCTAGTTAGCGTCTGGTCTATTAGCGATGTTACCAAACAGACTAGTTCTGTCTCTTGCAACTTGTTAGTGTCTGGTCTATTAGCGATGTTACCAAACAGACTAGTTCTGTCTCTTGCCTCTAGTTAGCGTCTGGTCTATTAGCGATGTTACCAAACAGACTAGTTCTGTCTCTTGCAACTAGTTAGTGTCTGGTCTATTAGCGATGTTACCAAACAGACTAGTTCTGTCTCTTGCCTCTAGTTAGCGTCTGGTCTATTAGCGATGTTACCAACAGACTAGTTCTGTCTCTTGCCTCTAGTTAGCGTCTGGTCTATTAGCGATGTTAATAACATACTAGTTCTGTCTCTTGCCTCTAGTTAGCGTCTGGTCTATTAGCGATGTTACCAACAGACTAGTTCTGTCTTTTGCCTCTATTTAGCGTCTGGTCTATTAGCGAAGTTAACAAACAGACTAGTTCTGTCTGTTGCCTCTAGTTAGCGTCTGGTCTATTAGCGATGTTACCAAACAGACTAGTTCTGTCTCTTGCCTCTAGTTAGCGTCTGGTCTATTAGCGATGTTACCAAATAGACTAGTTCTGTCTCTTGCCTATAGTTAGCGTCTGGTCTATTAGCGATGTTACCAACAGACTAGTTCTGTGTCTTACCTCTAGTTAGCGTCTGGTCTATCAGCGATGTTACCAACAGACTAGTTCTGTCTCTTGCCTCTATTTAGCGTCTGGTCTATTAGCGATGTTACCAAACAGACTAGTTCTGTCTCTTGCCTCTAGTTAGCGTCTGGTCTATTAGCGATGTTACCAACAGACTAGTTCTGTCTCTTGCCTCTAGTTAGCGTCTGGTCTATTAGCGATGTTACCAAACAGACTAGTTCAGTCTCTTGCCTCTAGTTAGCGTCTGGTCTATTAGCGATTTTACCAAACAGACTAGTTCTGTCTCTTGCCTCTAGTTAGCGTCTGGTCTATTAGCGATGTTACCAAACAGACTAGTTCTGTCTTGCCTCTAGTTAGTGTCTGGTCTATTCACGATGTTACCAACAGACTAGTTCTGTCACTTGCCTCTAGTTAGCGTCTGGTCTAGTAGCGATGTTACCAAACAGACTAGTTCTGTCTTGCCACTAGTTAGTGTCTGGTCTATTAGCGATGTTACCAAACAGACTAGTTCTGTCTCTTGCCTCTATTTAGTGTCTGGTCTATTAGCGATGCTACCCAACAGACTAGTTATGTCTCTTGCCTCTAGTTAGCGTCTGGTCTATTAGCGATGTTACCAAACAGACTAGTTCTGTCTCTTGCAACTTGTTAGTGTCTGGTCTATTAGCGATGTTACCAAACAGACTAGTTCTGTCTCTTGCCTCTAGTTAGCGTCTGGTCTATTAGCGATGTTACCAAACAGACTAGTTCTGTCTCTTGCAACTAGTTAGTGTCTGGTCTATTAGCGATGTTACCAAACAGACTAGTTCTGTCTCTTGCCTCTAGTTAGCGTCTGGTCTATTAGCGATGTTACCAACAGACTAGTTCTGTCTCTTGCCTCTAGTTAGCGTCTGGTCTATTAGCGATGTTAATAACATACTAGTTCTGTCTCTTGCCTCTAGTTAGCGTCTGGTCTATTAGCGATGTTACCAACAGACTAGTTCTGTCTTTTGCCTCTATTTAGCGTCTGGTCTATTAGCGAAGTTAACAAACAGACTAGTTCTGTCTGTTGCCTCTAGTTAGCGTCTGGTCTATTAGCGATGTTACCAAACAGACTAGTTCTGTCTCTTGCCTCTAGTTAGCGTCTGGTCTATTAGCGATGTTACCAAATAGACTAGTTCTGTCTCTTGCCTATAGTTAGCGTCTGGTCTATTAGCGATGTTACCAACAGACTAGTTCTGTGTCTTACCTCTAGTTAGCGTCTGGTCTATCAGCGATGTTACCAACAGACTAGTTCTGTCTCTTGCCTCTATTTAGCGTCTGGTCTATTAGCGATGTTACCAAACAGACTAGTTCTGTCTCTTGCCTCTAGTTAGCGTCTGGTCTATTAGCGATGTTACCAACAGACTAGTTCTGTCTCTTGCCTCTAGTTAGCGTCTGGTCTATTAGCGATGTTACCAAACAGACTAGTTCAGTCTCTTGCCTCTAGTTAGCGTCTGGTCTATTAGCGATTTTACCAAACAGACTAGTTCTGTCTCTTGCCTCTAGTTAGCGTCTGGTCTATTAGCGATGTTACCAAACAGACTAGTTCTGTCTCTTGCCTCTAGTTAGCGTCTGGTCTATTAGCGATGTTACCAACAGACTAGTTCTGTCTCTTGCCTCTAGTTAGCGTCTGGTCTATTAGCGATGTTACCAAACAGACTAGTTCTGTCTCTTGCCTCTAGTTAGTGTCTGGTCTATTAGCGATTTTACCAACAGACTAGTTCTTTCTCTTGCCTCTAGTTAGCGTCTGGTCTATTAGCGATGTTACCAAACAGACTAGTTCTGTCTCTTGCCTCTAGTTAGCGTCTGGTCTGTTAGCGATGTTATCAAACAGACTAGTTCTGTCTCTTGCCTCTAGTTAGCGTCTGGTCTATTAGCGATGTTACCAAACAGACTAGTTCTGTCTCTTGCCTCTAGTTAGTGTCTGGTCTATTAGCGATGTTACCAACAGACTAGTTCTGTCTCTTGCCTCTATTTAGCGTCTGGTCTATTAGCGATGTTACCAAACAGACTAGTTCTGTCTTGCCTCTAGTTAGTGTCTGGTCTATTCGCGATGTTACCAACAGACTAGTTCTGTCTCTTGCCTCTAGTTAGCGTCTGGTCTATTAGCGATGTTACCAAACAGACTAGTTCTGTCTTGCCTCTAGTTAGTGTCTGGTCTTTTAGCGATGTTACCAAACAGACTCGTTCTGTCTCTTGCCTCTAGTTAGCGTCTGGTCTATTAGCGATGCTACCAAACAGACTAGTTATGTCTCTTGCCTCTAGTTAGCGTCTGGTCTATTAGCGATGTTACCAAACAGACTAGTTCTGTCTCTTGCAACTAGTTAGTGTCTGGTCTATTAGCGATGTTACCAAACAGACTAGTTCTGTCTCTTGCCTCTAGTTAGCGTCTGGTCTATTAGCGATGTTACCAAACAGACTAGTTCTGTCTCTTGCCTCTAGTTAGTGTCTGGTCTATTAGCGATGTTACCAACAGACTAGTTCTGTCTCTTGCCTCTAGTTAGCGTCTGGTCTATTAGCGATGTTACCAAACAGACTAGTTCTGTCTCTTGCCTCTAGTTAGCGTCTGGTCTATTAGCGATGTTACCAAATAGACTAGTTCTGTCTCTTGCCTCTAGTTAGCGTCTGGTCTATTAGCGATGTTACCAACAGCCTAGTTCTGTCTCTTGCCTCTAGTTAGCGTCTGGTCTATTAGCGATGTTACCAAACAGACTAGTTCTGTCTCTTGCCTCTAGTTAGCGTCTGGTCTGTTAGCGATGTTATCAAACAGACTAGTTCTGTCTCTTGCCTCTAGTTAGCGTCTGGTCTATTAGCGATGTTACCAAACACACTAGTTCTGTCTCTTGCCTCTAGTTAGTGTCTGGTCTATTAGCGATGTTACCAACAGACTAGTTCTGTCTCTTGCCTCTATTTAGCGTCTGGTCTATTAGCGATGTTACCAAACAGACTAGTTCTGTCTTGCCTCTAGTTAGTGTCTGGTCTATTCGCGATGTTACCAACAGACTAGTTCTGTCTCTTACCTCTAGTTAGCGTCTGGTCTATTAGCGATGTTACCAAACAGACTAGTTCTGTCTTGCCTCTAGTTAGTGTCTGGTCTTTTAGCGATGTTACCAAACAGACTCATTCTGTCTCTTGCCTCTAGTTAGCGTCTGGTCTATTAGCGATGCTACCAAACAGACTAGTTATGTCTCTTGCCTCTAGTTAGCGTCTGGTCTATTAGCGATGTTACCAAACAGACTAGTTCTGTCTCTTGCAACTAGTTAGTGTCTGGTCTATTAGCGATGTTACCAAACAGACTAGTTCTGTCTCTTGCCTCTAGTTAGCGTCTGGTCTATTAGCGATGTTACCAAACAGACTAGTTCTGTCTCTTGCCTCTAGTTAGCGTCTGGTCTATTAGCGATGTTACCAACAGACTAGTTCTGTCTCTTGCCTCTAGTTAGCGTCTGGTCTATTAGCGATGTTACCAACAGACTAGTTCTGTCTCTTGCCTCTAGTTAGCGTCTGGTCTATTAGCGATGTTACCAAACAGACTAGTTCTGTCTCTTGCCTCTAGTTAGCGTCTGGTCAAATAGCGATGTTACCAAATAGACTAGTTCTGTCTCTTGCCTCTAGTTAGCGTCTGGTCTATTAGCGATGTTACCAACAGACTAGTTCTGTCTCTTGCCTCTAGTTAGCGTCTGGTCTATTAGCGATGTTACCAACAGTCTAGTTCTGTCTCTTGCCTCTAGTTAGTGTCTGGTCTATTAGCGATGTTACCAACAGACTAGTTCTGTGTCTTACCTCTAATTAGCGTCTGGTCTATCAGCGATGTTACCAACAGACTAGTTCTGTCTCTTGCCTGTATTTAGCGTCTGGTCTATTAGCGATGTTACCAACAGACTAGTTCTGTCTCTTGCCTGTAGTTAGTGTCTGGTCTATTAGCGATGTTACCAACAGACTAGTTCTGTCTCTTGCCTCTATTTAGCGTCTGGTCTATTAGCGATGTTACCAAACAGACTAGTTCTGTCTTGCCTCTAGTTAGTGTCTGGTCTATTAGCGATGTTACCAACAGACTAGTTCTGTCTCTTGCCTCTAGTTAGCGTCTGGTCTATTAGCAATGTTACCAAACAGACTAGTTCTGTCTTGCCTCTAGTTAGTGTCTGGACTATTAGCGATGTTACCAAACAGACTAGTTCTGTCTCTTGCCTCTAGTTAGCGTCTGGTCTATTAGCGATGTTACCAAACAGACTAGTTCTGTCTCTTGCCTCTAGTTAGCGTCTGGTCTATTAGCGATGTTACCAAACAGACTAGTTCTGTCTCTTGCCTCTAGTTAGCGTCTGGTCTATTAGCGATGTTACCAAACAGACTAGTTCTGTCTCTTGCCTCTAGTTAGCGTCTGCTCTATTAGCGATGTTACCAAACAGACTAGTTCTGTCTCTTGCCTCTAGTTAGTTTCTGGTCTATTAGCGATGTTACCAACAGACTAGTTCTTTTTCTTACCTCTAGTTAGCGTCTGGTCTATCAGCGATGTTACCAACAGACTAGTTCTGTCTCTTGCCTCTATTTAGCGTCTGGTCTATTAGCGATGTTACCAAACAGACTAGTTCTGTCTCTTGCCTCTAGTTAGTGTCTGGTCTATTAGCGATGTTACCAACAGACTAGTTCTGTCTCTTGCCTGTAGTTAGTGTCTGGTCTATTAGCGATGTTACCAACAGACAAGTTCTGTCTCTTGCCTCTATTTAGCGTCTGGTCTATTAGCGATGTTACCAAACAGACTAGTTCTGTCTTGCCTCTAGTTAGTGTCTGGTCTATTCACGATGTTACCAACAGACTAGTTCTGTCACTTGCCTCTAGTTAGCGTCTGGTCTAGTAGCGATGTTACCAAACAGACTAGTTCTGTCTTGCCACTAGTTAGTGTCTGGTCTATTAGCGATGTTACCAAACAGACTAGTTCTGTCTCTTGCCTCTATTTAGTGTCTGGTCTATTAGCGATGCTACCCAACAGACTAGTTATGTCTCTTGCCTCTAGTTAGCGTCTGGTCTATTAGCGATGTTACCAAACAGACTAGTTCTGTCTCTTGCAACTTGTTAGTGTCTGGTCTATTAGCGATGTTACCAAACAGACTAGTTCTGTCTCTTGCCTCTAGTTAGCGTCTGGTCTATTAGCGATGTTACCAAACAGACTAGTTCTGTCTCTTGCAACTAGTTAGTGTCTGGTCTATTAGCGATGTTACCAAACAGACTAGTTCTGTCTCTTGCCTCTAGTTAGCGTCTGGTCTATTAGCGATGTTACCAACAGACTAGTTCTGTCTCTTGCCTCTAGTTAGCGTCTGGTCTATTAGCGATGTTAATAACATACTAGTTCTGTCTCTTGCCTCTAGTTAGCGTCTGGTCTATTAGCGATGTTACCAACAGACTAGTTTTGTCTTTTGCCTCTATTTAGCGTCTGGTCTATTAGCGAAGTTAACAAACAGACTAGTTCTGTCTGTTGCCTCTAGTTAGCGTCTGGTCTATTAGCGATGTTACCAAACAGACTAGTTCTGTCTCTTGCCTCTAGTTAGCGTCTGGTCTATTAGCGATGTTACCAAATAGACTAGTTCTGTCTCTTGCCTATAGTTAGCGTCTGGTCTATTAGCGATGTTACCAACAGACTAGTTCTGTGTCTTACCTCTAGTTAGCGTCTGGTCTATCAGCGATGTTACCAACAGACTAGTTCTGTCTCTTGCCTCTATTTAGCGTCTGGTCTATTAGCGATGTTACCAAACAGACTAGTTCTGTCTCTTGCCTCTAGTTAGCGTCTGGTCTATTAGCGATGTTACCAACAGACTAGTTCTGTCTCTTGCCTCTATTTAGCGTCTGGTCTATTAGCGATGTTACCAAACAGACTAGTTCAGTCTCTTGCCTCTAGTTAGCGTCTGGTCTATTAGCGATTTTACCAAAAAGACTAGTTCTGTCTCTTGCCTCTAGTTAGCGTCTGGTCTATTAGCGATGTTACCAAACAGACTAGTTCTGTCTCTTGCCTCTAGTTAGCGTCTGGTCTATTAGCGATGTTACCAACAGACTAGTTCTGTCTCTTGCCTCTAGTTAGCGTCTGGTCTATTAGCGATGTTACCAAACAGACTAGTTCTGTCTCTTGCCTCTAGTTAGTGTCTGGTCTATTAGCGATTTTACCAACAGACTAGTTCTTTCTCTTGCCTCTAGTTAGCGTCTGGTCTATTAGCGATGTTACCAAACAGACTAGTTCTGTCTCTTGCCTCTAGTTAGCGTCTGGTCTGTTAGCGATGTTATCAAACAGACTAGTTCTGTCTCTTGCCTCTAGTTAGCGTCTGGTCTATTAGCGATGTTACCAAACAGACTAGTTCTGTCTCTTGCCTCTAGTTAGTGTCTGGTCTATTAGCGATGTTACCAACAGACTAGTTCTGTCTCTTGCCTCTATTTAGCGTCTGGTCTATTAGCGATGTTACCAAACAGACTAGTTCTGTCTTGCCTCTAGTTAGTGTCTGGTCTATTCGCGATGTTACCAACAGACTAGTTCTGTCTCTTGCCTCTAGTTAGCGTCTGGTCTATTAGCGATGTTACCAAACAGACTAGTTCTGTCTTGCCTCTAGTTAGTGTCTGGTCTTTTAGCGATGTTACCAAACAGACTCGTTCTGTCTCTTGCCTCTAGTTAGCGTCTGGTCTATTAGCGATGCTACCAAACAGACTAGTTATGTCTCTTGCCTCTAGTTAGCGTCTGGTCTATTAGCGATGTTACCAAACAGACTAGTTCTGTCTCTTGCAACTAGTTAGTGTCTGGTCTATTAGCGATGTTACCAAACAGACTAGTTCTGTCTCTTGCCTCTAGTTAGCGTCTGGTCTATTAGCGATGTTACCAAACAGACTAGTTCTGTCTCTTGCCTCTAGTTAGTGTCTGGTCTATTAGCGATGTTACCAACAGACTAGTTCTGTCTCTTGCCTCTAGTTAGCGTCTGGTCTATTAGCGATGTTACCAACAGACTAGTTCTGTCTCTTGCCTCTAGTTAGCGTCTGGTCTATTAGCGATGTTACCAAACAGACTAGTTCTGTCTCTTGCCTCTAGTTAGCGTCTGGTCTATTAGCGATGTTACCAAATAGACTAGTTCTGTCTCTTGCCTCTAGTTAGCGTCTGGTCTATTAGCGATGTTACCAACAGCCTAGTTCTGTCTCTTGCCTCTAGTTAGCGTCTGGTCTATTAGCGATGTTACCAACAGACTAGTTCTGTGTCTTACCTCTAGTTAGCGTCTGGTCTATCAGCGATGTTACCAACAGACTAGTTCTGTCTCTTGCCTGTATTTAGCGTCTGGTCTATTAGCGATGTTACCAACAGACTAGTTCTGTCTCTTGCCTCTAGTTAGCGTCTGGTCTATTAGCGATGTTACCAAACAGACTAGTTATGTCTTGCCTCTAGTTAGTGTCTGGACTATTAGCGATGTTACCAAACAGACTAGTTCTGTCTCTTGCCTCTAGTTAGCGTCTGGTCTGTTAGCGATGTTATCAAACAGACTAGTTCTGTCTCTTGCCTCTAGTTAGCGTCTGGTCTATTAGCGATGTTACCAAACAGACTAGTTCTGTCTCTTGCCTCTAGTTAGTGTCTGGTCTATTAGCGATGTTACCAACAGACTAGTTCTGTCTCTTGCCTCTATTTAGCGTCTGGTCTATTAGCGATGTTACCAAACAGACTAGTTCTGTCTTGCCTCTAGTTAGTGTCTGGTCTATTCGCGATGTTACCAACAGACTAGTTCTGTCTCTTGCCTCTAGTTAGCGTCTGGTCTATTAGCGATGTTACCAAACAGACTAGTTCTGTCTTGCCTCTAGTTAGTGTCTGGTCTTTTAGCGATGTTACCAACAGACTAGTTCTGTCTCTTGCCTCTAGTTAGTGTCTGGTCTATTAGCGATGTTACCAACAGACTAGTTCTGTCTCTTGCCTCTAGTTAGCGTCTGGTCTATTAGCGATGTTACCAACAGACTAGCTCTGTCTCTTGCCTCTATTTAGCGTCTGGTCTATTAGCGATGTTACCAAACAGACTAGTTCTGTCTCTTGCCTCTAGTTAGCGTCTGGTCTATTAGCGATGTTACCAAGTAGACTAGTTCTGTCTCTTGCCTCTAGTTAGCGTCTGGTCTATTAGCGATGTTACCAACAGACTAGTTCTGTCTCTTGCCTCTAGTTAGCGTCTGGTCTATTAGCGATGTTACCAACAGACTAGTTCTGTCTCTTGCCTCTATTTAGCGTCTGGTCTAGTAGCGATGTTACCAAACAGACTAGTTCTGTCTTGCCTCTAGTTAGTGTCTGGACTATTAGCGATGTTACCAAACAGACTAGTTCTGTCTCTTGCCTCTAGTTAGCGTCTGGTCTATTAGCGATGTTACCAAACAGACTAGTTATGTCTCTTGCCTCTAGTTAGCGTCTGGTCTATTAGCGATGTTACCAAACAGACTAGTTCTGTCTCTTGCCTCTAGTTAGCGTCTGGTCTATTAGCGATGTTACCAAACAGACTAGTTCTGTCTCTTGCCTCTAGTTAGCGTCTGGTCTATTAGCGATGTTACCAAACAGACTAGTTCTGTCTCTTGCCTCTAGTTAGTTTCTGGTCTATTAGCGATGTTACCAACAGACTAGTTCTTTGTCTTACCTCTAGTTAGCGTCTGGTCTATCAGCGATGTTACCAACAGACTAGTTCTGTCTCTTGCCTATATTTAGCGTCTGGTCTATTAGCGATGTTACCAAACAGACTAGTTCTGTCTCTTGCCTCTAGTTAGTGTCTGGTCTATTAGCGATGTTACCAACAGACTAGTTCTGTCTCTTGCCTGTAGTTAGTGTCTGGTCTATTAGCGATGTTACCAACAGACAAGTTCTGTCTCTTGCCTCTATTTAGCGTCTGGTCTATTAGCGATGTTACCAAACAGACTAGTTCTGTCTTGCCTCTAGTTAGTGTCTGGTCTATTCACGATGTTACCAACAGACTAGTTCTGTCACTTGCCTCTAGTTAGCGTCTGGTCTAGTAGCGATGTTACCAAACAGACTAGTTCTGTCTTGCCACTAGTTAGTGTCTGGTCTATTAGCGATGTTACCAAACAGACTAGTTCTGTCTCTTGCCTCTATTTAGTGTCTGGTCTATTAGCGATGCTACCCAACAGACTAGTTATGTCTCTTGCCTCTAGTTAGCGTCTGGTCTATTAGCGATGTTACCAAACAGACTAGTTCTGTCTCTTGCAACTTGTTAGTGTCTGGTCTATTAGCGATGTTACCAAACAGACTAGTTCTGTCTCTTGCCTCTAGTTAGCGTCTGGTCTATTAGCGATGTTACCAAACAGACTAGTTCTGTCTCTTGCAACTAGTTAGTGTCTGGTCTATTAGCGATGTTACCAAACAGACTAGTTCTGTCTCTTGCCTCTAGTTAGCGTCTGGTCTATTAGCGATGTTACCAACAGACTAGTTCTGTCTCTTGCCTCTAGTTAGCGTCTGGTCTATTAGCGATGTTAATAACATACTAGTTCTGTCTCTTGCCTCTAGTTAGCGTCTGGTCTATTAGCGATGTTACCAACAGACTAGTTCTGTCTTTTGCCTCTATTTAGCGTCTGGTCTATTAGCAAAGTTAACAAACAGACTAGTTCTGTCTGTTGCCTCTAGTTAGCGTCTGGTCTATTAGCGATGTTACCAAACAGACTAGTTCTGTCTCTTGCCTCTAGTTAGCGTCTGGTCTATTAGCGATGTTACCAAATAGACTAGTTCTGTCTCTTGCCTATAGTTAGCGTCTGGTCTATTAGCGATGTTACCAACAGACTAGTTCTGTGTCTTACCTCTAGTTAGCGTCTGGTCTATCAGCGATGTTACCAACAGACTAGTTCTGTCTCTTGCCTCTATTTAGCGTCTGGTCTATTAGCGATGTTACCAAACAGACTAGTTCTGTCTCTTGCCTCTAGTTAGCGTCTGGTCTATTAGCGATGTTACCAACAGACTAGTTCTGTCTCTTGCCTCTAGTTAGCGTCTGGTCTATTAGCGATGTTACCAAACAGACTAGTTCAGTCTCTTGCCTCTAGTTAGCGTCTGGTCTATTAGCGATTTTACCAAACAGACTAGTTCTGTCTCTTGCCTCTAGTTAGCGTCTGGTCTATTAGCGATGTTACCAAACAGACTAGTTCTGTCTCTTGCCTCTAGTTAGCGTCTGGTCTATTAGCGATGTTACCAACAGACTAGTTCTGTCTCTTGCCTCTAGTTAGCGTCTGGTCTATTAGCGATGTTACCAAACAGACTAGTTCTGTCTCTTGCCTCTAGTTAGTGTCTGGTCTATTAGCGATGTTACCAACAGACTAGTTCTGTCTCTTGCCTCTATTTAGCGTCTGGTCTATTAGCGATGTTACCAAACAGACTAGTTCTGTCTTGCCTCTAGTTAGTGTCTGGTCTATTCGCGATGTTACCAACAGACTAGTTCTGTCTCTTGCCTCTAGTTAGCGTCTGGTCTATTAGCGATGTTACCAAACAGACTAGTTCTGTCTTGCCTCTAGTTAGTGTCTGGTCTTTTAGCGATGTTACCAACAGACTAGTTCTGTCTCTTGCCTCTAGTTAGTGTCTGGTCTATTAGCGATGTTACCAACAGACTAGTTCTGTCTCTTGCCTCTAGTTAGCGTCTGGTCTATTAGCGATGTTACCAACAGACTAGCTCTGTCTCTTGCCTCTATTTAGCGTCTGGTCTATTAGCGATGTTACCAAACAGACTAGTTCTGTCTCTTGCCTCTAGTTAGCGTCTGGTCTATTAGCGATGTTACCAAGTAGACTAGTTCTGTCTCTTGCCTCTAGTTAGCGTCTGGTCTATTAGCGATGTTACCAACAGACTAGTTCTGTCTCTTGCCTCTAGTTAGCGTCTGGTCTATTAGCGATGTTACCAACAGACTAGTTCTGTCTCTTGCCTCTATTTAGCGTCTGGTCTAGTAGCGATGTTACCAAACAGACTAGTTCTGTCTTGCCTCTAGTTAGTGTCTGGACTATTAGCGATGTTACCAAACAGACTAGTTCTGTCTCTTGCCTCTAGTTAGCGTCTGGTCTATTAGCGATGTTACCAAACAGACTAGTTATGTCTCTTGCCTCTAGTTAGCGTCTGGTCTATTAGCGATGTTACCAAACAGACTAGTTCTGTCTCTTGCCTCTAGTTAGCGTCTGGTCTATTAGCGATGTTACCAAACAGACTAGTTCTGTCTCTTGCCTCTAGTTAGCGTCTGGTCTATTAGCGATGTTACCAAACAGACTAGTTCTGTCTCTTGCCTCTAGTTAGTTTCTGGTCTATTAGCGATGTTACCAACAGACTAGTTCTTTGTCTTACCTCTAGTTAGCGTCTGGTCTATCAGCGATGTTACCAACAGACTAGTTCTGTCTCTTGCCTATATTTAGCGTCTGGTCTATTAGCGATGTTACCAAACAGACTAGTTCTGTCTCTTGCCTCTAGTTAGTGTCTGGTCTATTAGCGATGTTACCAACAGACTAGTTCTGTCTCTTGCCTGTAGTTAGTGTCTGGTCTATTAGCGATGTTACCAACAGACAAGTTCTGTCTCTTGCCTCTATTTAGCGTCTGGTCTATTAGCGATGTTACCAAACAGACTAGTTCTGTCTTGCCTCTAGTTAGTGTCTGGTCTATTCACGATGTTACCAACAGACTAGTTCTGTCACTTGCCTCTAGTTAGCGTCTGGTCTAGTAGCGATGTTACCAAACAGACTAGTTCTGTCTTGCCACTAGTTAGTGTCTGGTCTATTAGCGATGTTACCAAACAGACTAGTTCTGTCTCTTGCCTCTATTTAGTGTCTGGTCTATTAGCGATGCTACCCAACAGACTAGTTATGTCTCTTGCCTCTAGTTAGCGTCTGGTCTATTAGCGATGTTACCAAACAGACTAGTTCTGTCTCTTGCAACTTGTTAGTGTCTGGTCTATTAGCGATGTTACCAAACAGACTAGTTCTGTCTCTTGCCTCTAGTTAGCGTCTGGTCTATTAGCGATGTTACCAAACAGACTAGTTCTGTCTCTTGCAACTAGTTAGTGTCTGGTCTATTAGCGATGTTACCAAACAGACTAGTTCTGTCTCTTGCCTCTAGTTAGCGTCTGGTCTATTAGCGATGTTACCAACAGACTAGTTCTGTCTCTTGCCTCTAGTTAGCGTCTGGTCTATTAGCGATGTTAATAACATACTAGTTCTGTCTCTTGCCTCTAGTTAGCGTCTGGTCTATTAGCGATGTTACCAACAGACTAGTTCTGTCTTTTGCCTCTATTTAGCGTCTGGTCTATTAGCAAAGTTAACAAACAGACTAGTTCTGTCTGTTGCCTCTAGTTAGCGTCTGGTCTATTAGCGATGTTACCAAACAGACTAGTTCTGTCTCTTGCCTCTAGTTAGCGTCTGGTCTATTAGCGATGTTACCAAATAGACTAGTTCTGTCTCTTGCTTATAGTTAGCGTCTGGTCTATTAGCGATGTTACCAACAGACTAGTTCTGTGTCTTACCTCTAGTTAGCGTCTGGTCTATCAGCGATGTTACCAACAGACTAGTTCTGTCTCTTGCCTCTATTTAGCGTCTGGTCTATTAGCGATGTTACCAAACAGACTAGTTCTGTCTCTTGCCTCTAGTTAGCGTCTGGTCTATTAGCGATGTTACCAACAGACTAGTTCTGTCTCTTGCCTCTAGTTAGCGTCTGGTCTATTAGCGATGTTACCAAACAGACTAGTTCAGTCTCTTGCCTCTAGTTAGCGTCTGGTCTATTAGCGATTTTACCAAACAGACTAGTTCTGTCTCTTGCCTCTAGTTAGCGTCTGGTCTATTAGCGATGTTACCAAACAGACTAGTTCTGTCTCTTGCCTCTAGTTAGCGTCTGGTCTATTAGCGATGTTACCAACAGACTAGTTCTGTCTCTTGCCTCTAGTTAGCGTCTGGTCTATTAGCGATGTTACCAAACAGACTAGTTCTGTCTCTTGCCTCTAGTTAGTGTCTGGTCTATTAGCGATTTTACCAACAGACTAGTTCTTTCTCTTGCCTCTAGTTAGCGTCTGGTCTATTAGCGATGTTACCAAACAGACTAGTTCTGTCTCTTGCCTCTAGTTAGCGTCTGGTCTGTTAGCGATGTTATCAAACAGACTAGTTCTGTCTCTTGCCTCTAGTTAGCGTCTGGTCTATTAGCGATGTTACCAAACAGACTAGTTCTGTCTCTTGCCTCTAGTTAGTGTCTGGTCTATTAGCGATGTTACCAACAGACTAGTTCTGTCTCTTGCCTCTATTTAGCGTCTGGTCTATTAGCGATGTTACCAAACAGACTAGTTCTGCCTTGCCTCTAGTTAGTGTCTGGTCTATTCGCGATGTTACCAACAGACTAGTTCTGTCTCTTGCCTCTAGTTAGCGTCTGGTCTATTAGCGATGTTACCAAACAGACTAGTTCTGTCTTGCCTCTAGTTAGTGTCTGGTCTTTTAGCGATGTTACCAAACAGACTCGTTCTGTCTCTTGCCTCTAGTTAGCGTCTGGTCTATTAGCGATGCTACCAAACAGACTAGTTATGTCTCTTGCCTCTAGTTAGCGTCTGGTCTATTAGCGATGTTACCAAACAGACTAGTTCTGTCTCTTGCAACTAGTTAGTGTCTGGTCTATTAGCGATGTTACCAAACAGACTAGTTCTGTCTCTTGCCTCTAGTTAGCGTCTGGTCTATTAGTGATGTTACCAAACAGACTAGTTCTGTCTCTTGCCTCTAGTTAGTGTCTGGTCTATTAGCGATGTTACCAACAGACTAGTTCTGTCTCTTGCCTCTAGTTAGCGTCTGGTCTATTAGCGATGTTACCAACAGACTAGTTCTGTCTCTTGCCTCTAGTTAGCGTCTGGTCTATTAGCGATGTTACCAAACAGACTAGTTCTGTCTCTTGCCTCTAGTTAGCGTCTGGTCTATTAGCGATGTTACCAAATAGACTAGTTCTGTCTCTTGCCTCTAGTTAGCGTCTGGTCTATTAGCGATGTTACCAACAGCCTAGTTCTGTCTCTTGCCTCTAGTTAGCGTCTGGTCTATTAGCGATGTTACCAACAGACTAGTTCTGTGTCTTACCTCTAGTTAGCGTCTGGTCTATCAGCGATGTTACCAACAGACTAGTTCTGTCTCTTGCCTGTATTTAGCGTCTGGTCTATTAGTGATGTTACCAACAGACTAGTTCTGTCTCTTGCCTCTAGTTAGCGTCTGGTCTATTAGCGATGTTACCAAACAGACTAGTTCTGTCTTGCCTCTAGTTAGTGTCTGGACTATTAGCGATGTTACCAAACAGACTAGTTCTGTCTCTTGCCTCTAGTTAGCGTCTGGTCTGTTAGCGATGTTATCAAACAGACTAGTTCTGTCTCTTGCCTCTAGTTAGCGTCTGGTCTATTAGCGATGTTACCAAACAGACTAGTTCTGTCTCTTGCCTCTAGTTAGTGTCTGGTCTATTAGCGATGTTACCAACAGACTAGTTCTGTCTCTTGCCTCTATTTAGCGTCTGGTCTATTAGCGATGTTACCAAACAGACTAGTTCTGTCTTGCCTCTAGTTAGTGTCTGGTCTATTCGCGATGTTACCAACAGACTAGTTCTGTCTCTTGCCTCTAGTTAGCGTCTGGTCTATTAGCGATGTTACCAAACAGACTAGTTCTGTCTTGCCTCTAGTTAGTGTCTGGTCTTTTAGCGATGTTACCAACAGACTAGTTCTGTCTCTTGCCTCTAGTTAGTGTCTGGTCTATTAGCGATGTTACCAACAGACTAGTTCTGTCTCTTGCCTCTAGTTAGCGTCTGGTCTATTAGCGATGTTACCAACAGACTAGTTCTGTCTCTTGCCTCTATTTAGCGTCTGGTCTATTAGCGATGTTACCAAACAGACTAGTTCTGTCTCTTGCCTCTAGTTAGCGTCTGGTCTATTAGCGATGTTACCAAGTAGACTAGTTCTGTCTCTTGCCTCTAGTTAGCGTCTGGTCTATTAGCGATGTTACCAACAGACTAGTTCTGTCTCTTGCCTCTAGTTAGCGTCTGGTCTATTAGCGATGTTACCAACAGACTAGTTCTGTCTCTTGCCTCTATTTAGCGTCTGGTCTAGTAGCGATGTTACCAAACAGACTAGTTCTGTCTTGCCTCTAGTTAGTGTCTGGACTATTAGCGATGTTACCAAACAGACTAGTTCTGTCTCTTGCCTCTAGTTAGCGTCTGGTCTATTAGCGATGTTACCAAACAGACTAGTTATGTCTCTTGCCTCTAGTTAGCGTCTGGTCTATTAGCGATGTTACCAAACAGACTAGTTCTGTCTCTTGCCTCTAGTTAGCGTCTGGTCTATTAGCGATGTTACCAAACAGACTAGTTCTGTCTCTTGCCTCTAGTTAGCGTCTGGTCTATTAGCGATGTTACCAAACAGACTAGTTCTGTCTCTTGCCTCTAGTTAGTTTCTGGTCTATTAGCGATGTTACCAACAGACTAGTTCTTTGTCTTACCTCTAGTTAGCGTCTGGTCTATCAGCGATGTTACCAACAGACTAGTTCTGTCTCTTGCCTATATTTAGCGTCTGGTCTATTAGCGATGTTACCAAACAGACTAGTTCTGTCTCTTGCCTCTAGTTAGTGTCTGGTCTATTAGCGATGTTACCAACAGACTAGTTCTGTCTCTTGCCTGTAGTTAGTGTCTGGTCTATTAGCGATGTTACCAACAGACAAGTTCTGTCTCTTGCCTCTATTTAGCGTCTGGTCTATTAGCGATGTTACCAAACAGACTAGTTCTGTCTTGCCTCTAGTTAGTGTCTGGTCTATTCGCGATGTTACCAACAGACTAGTTCTGTCACTTGCCTCTAGTTAGCGTCTGGTCTATTAGCGATGTTACCAAACAGACTAGTTCTGTCTTGCCACTAGTTAGTGTCTGGTCTATTAGCGATGTTACCAAACAGACTAGTTCTGTCTCTTGCCTCTATTTAGTGTCTGGTCTATTAGCGATGCTACCAAACAGACTAGTTATGTCTCTTGCCTCTAGTTAGCGTCTGGTCTATTAGCGATGTTACCAAACAGACTAGTTCTGTCTCTTGCCTCTAGTTAGCGTCTGGTCTATTAGCGATGTTACCAAATAGACTAGTTCTGTCTCTTGCCTCTAGTTAGCGTCTGGTCTATTAGCGATGTTACCAACAGCCTAGTTCTGTCTCTTGCCTCTAGTTAGCGTCTGGTCTATTAGCGATGTTACCAACAGACTAGTTCTGTGTCTTACCTCTAGTTAGCGTCTGGTCTATCAGCGATGTTACCAACAGACTAGTTCTGTCTCTTGCCTGTATTTAGCGTCTGGTCTATTAGCGATGTTACCAACAGACTAGTTCTGTCTCTTGCCTCTAGTTAGCGTCTGGTCTATTAGCGATGTTACCAAACAGACTAGTTCTGTCTTGCCTCTAGTTAGTGTCTGGACTATTAGCGATGTTACCAAACAGACTAGTTCTGTCTCTTGCTTCTAGTTAGCGTCTGGTCTGTTAGCGATGTTATCAAACAGACTAGTTCTGTCTCTTGCCTCTAGTTAGCGTCTGGTCTATTAGCGATGTTACCAAACAGACTAGTTCTGTCTCTTGCCTCTAGTTAGTGTCTGGTCTATTAGCGATGTTACCAACAGACTAGTTCTGTCTCTTGCCTCTATTTAGCGTCTGGTCTATTAGCGATGTTACCAAACAGACTAGTTCTGTCTTGCCTCTAGTTAGTGTCTGGTCTATTCGCGATGTTACCAACAGACTAGTTCTGTCTCTTGCCTCTAGTTAGCGTCTGGTCTATTAGCGATGTTACCAAACAGACTAGTTCTGTCTTGCCTCTAGTTAGTGTCTGGTCTTTTAGCGATGTTACCAACAGAATAGTTCTGTCTCTTGCCTCTAGTTAGTGTCTGGTCTATTAGCGATGTTACCAACAGACTAGTTCTGTCTCTTGCCTCTAGTTAGCGTCTGGTCTATTAGCGATGTTACCAACAGACTAGTTCTGTCTCTTGCCTCTAGTTAGCGTCTGGTCTATTAGCGATGTTACCAAACAGACTAGTTCTGTCTCTTGCCTCTAGTTAGCGTCTGGTCTATTAGCGATGTTACCAAATAGACTAGTTCTGTCTCTTGCCTCTAGTTAGCGTCTGGTCTATTAGCGATGTTACCAACAGACTAGTTCTGTCTCTTGCCTCTAGTTAGCGTCTGGTCTATTAGCGATGTTACCAACAGACTAGTTCTGTCTCTTGCCTCTATTTAGCGTCTGGTCTAGTAGCGATGTTACCAAACAGACTAGTTCTGTCTTGCCTCTAGTTAGTGTCTGGACTATTAGCGATGTTACCAAACAGACTAGTTCTGTCTCTTGCCTCTAGTTAGCGTCTGGTCTATTAGCGATGTTACCAAACAGACTAGTTATGTCTCTTGCCTCTAGTTAGCGTCTGGTCTATTAGCGATGTTACCAAACAGACTAGTTCTGTCTCTTGCCTCTAGTTAGGGTCTGGTCTATTAGCGATGTTACCAAACAGACTAGTTCTGTCTCTTGCCTCTAGTTAGCGTCTGGTCTATTAGCGATGTTACCAAACAGACTAGTTCTGTCTCTTGCCTCTAGTTAGCGTCTGGTCTATTAGCGATGTTACCAACAGACTAGTTCTGTCTCTTGCCTCTAGTTAGCGTCTGGTCTATTAGCGATGTTACCAAACAGACTAGTTCTGTCTCTTGCCTCTAGTTAGCGTCTGGTCTATTAGCGATGTTACCAAATAGACTAGTTCTGTCTCTTGCCTCTAGTTAGCGTCTGGTCTATTAGCGATGTTACCAACAGACTAGTTCTGTCTCTTGCCTCTAGTTAGCGTCTGGTCTATTAGCGATGTTACCAACAGACTAGTTCTGTCTCTTGCCTCTATTTAGCGTCTGGTCTAGTAGCGATGTTACCAAACAGACTAGTTCTGTCTTGCCTCTAGTTAGTGTCTGGACTATTAGCGATGTTACCAAACAGACTAGTTCTGTCTCTTGCCTCTAGTTAGCGTCTGGTCTATTAGCGATGTTACCAAACAGACTAGTTATGTCTCTTGCCTCTAGTTAGCGTCTGGTCTATTAGCGATGTTACCAAACAGACTAGTTCTGTCTCTTGCCTCTAGTTAGGGTCTGGTCTATTAGCGATGTTACCAAACAGACTAGTTCTGTCTCTTGCCTCTAGTTAGCGTCTGGTCTATTAGCGATGTTACCAAACAGACTAGTTCTGTCTCTTGCCTCTAGTTAGTTTCTGGTCTATTAGCGATGTTACCAACAGACTAGTTCTTTGTCTTACCTCTAGTTAGCGTCTGGTCTATCAGCGATGTTACCAACAGACTAGTTCTGTCTCTTGCCTATATTTAGCGTCTGGTCTATTAGCGATGTTACCAAACAGACTAGTTCTGTCTCTTGCCTCTAGTTAGTGTCTGGTCTATTAGCGATGTTACCAACAGACTAGTTCTGTCTCTTGCCTGTAGTTAGTGTCTGGTCTATTAGCGATGTTACCAACAGACAAGTTCTGTCTCTTGCCTCTATTTAGCGTCTGGTCTATTAGCGATGTTACCAAACAGACTAGTTCTGTCTTGCCTCTAGTTAGTGTCTGGTCTATTCGCGATGTTACCAACAGACTAGTTCTGTCACTTGCCTCTAGTTAGCGTCTGGTCTATTAGCGATGTTACCAAACAGACTAGTTCTGTCTTGCCACTAGTTAGTGTCTGGTCTATTAGCGATGTTACCAAACAGACTAGTTCTGTCTCTTGCCTCTATTTAGTGTCTGGTCTATTAGCGATGCTACCAAACAGACTAGTTATGTCTCTTGCCTCTAGTTAGCGTCTGGTCTATTAGCGATGTTACCAAACAGACTAGTTCTGTCTCTTGCAACTAGTTAGTGTCTGGTCTATTAGCGATGTTACTAAACAGACTAGTTCTGTCTCTTGCCTCTAGTTAGCGTCTGGTCTATTAGTGATGTTACCAAACAGACTAGTTCTGTCTCTTGCAACTAGTTAGTGTCTGGTCTATTAGCGATGTTACCAAACAGACTAGTTCTGTCTCTTGCCTCTAGTTAGCGTCTGGTCTATTAGCGATGTTACCAACAGACTAGTTCTGTCTCTTGCCTCTAGTTAGCGTCTGGTCTATTAGCGATGTTACCAACATACTAGTTCTGTCTCTTGCCTCTAGTTAGCGTCTGGTCTATTAGCGATGTTACCAACAGACTAGTTCTGTCTTTTGCCTCTATTTAGCGTCTGGTCTATTAGCGATGTTACCAAACAGACTAGTTCTGTCTCTTGCCTCTAGTTAGCGTCTGGTCTATTAGCGATGTTACCAAACAGACTAGTTCTGTCTCTTGCCTCTAGTTAGCGTCTGGTCTATTAGCGATGTTACCAAATAGACTAGTTCTGTCTCTTGCCTATAGTTAGCGTCTGGTCTATTAGCGATGTTACCAACAGACTAGTTCTGTGTCTTACCTTTAGTTAGAGTCTGGTCTATCAGCGATGTTACCAACAGACTAGTTCTGTCTCTTGCCTCTATTTAGCGTCTGGTCTATTAGCGATGTTACCAAACAGACTAGTTCTGTCTCTTGCCTCTAGTTAGTGTCTGGTCTATTATCGATGTTACCAAACAGACTAGTTCTGTCTCTTGCCTCTAGTTAGCATCTTGTCAATTAGCGATGTTACCAACAGACTAGTTCTGTCTCTTGCCTCTAGTTAGCGTTTGGTCTATTAGCGATGTTACCAAACAGACTAGTTCTGTCTCTTGCCTCTATTTAGCGTCTGGTCTATTAGCGATGTTACCAAACATACTAGTTCTGTCTCTTGCCTCTAGTTAGCGTCTGGTCTATTAGCGATGTTACCAAACAGACTAGTTCTGTCTCTTGCCTCTTGTTAGCGTCTGGTCTATTAGCGATGTTACCAACAGACTAGTTCTGTCTCTTGCCTCTAGTTAGCGTCTGGTCTATTAGCGATGTTACCAAACAGACTAGTTCAGTCTCTTGCCTCTAGTTAGCGTCTGGTCTATTAGCGATGTTACCAAACAGACTAGTTCTGTCTCTTGCCTCTAGTTAGCGTCTGGTCAATTAGCGATGTTACCAAACAGACTAGTTCTGTCTCTTGCCTCTAGTTAGCGTCTGGTCTATTAGCGATGTTACCAACAGACTTGTTCTGTCTCTTGCCTCTAGTTAGCGTCTGGTCTATTAGCGATGTTACCAAACAGACTAGTTCTGTCTCTTGCCTCTAGTTAGTGTCTGGTCTATTAGCGATTTTACCAACAGACTAGTTCTTTCTCTTGCCTCTAGTTAGCGTCTGGTCTATTAGCGATGTTACCAAACAGACTAGTTCTGTCTCTTGCATCTAGTTAGCGTCTGGTCTGTTAGCGATGTTATCAAACAGACTAGTTCTGTCTCTTGCCTCTAGTTAGCGTCTGGTCTATTAGCGATGTTACCAAACAGAATAGTTCTGTCTCTTGCCTCTAGTTAGCGTCTGGTCTATTAGCGATTTTACCAAACAGACTAGTTCTGTCTCTTGCCTCTAGTTAGCGTCTGGTCTATTAGCGATGTTACCAACAGACTAGTTCTGTCTCTTGCCTCTAGTTAGCGTCTGGTCTATTAGCGATGTTACCAAACAGACTAGTTCAGTCTCTTGCCTCTAGTTAGCGTCTGGTCTATTAGCGATGTTACCAAACAGACTAGTTCTGTCTCTTGCCTCTAGTTAGCGTCTGGTCTATTAGCGATGTTACCAAACAGACTAGTTCTGTCTCTTGCCTCTAGTTAGCGTCTGGTCTATTAGCGATGTTACCAACAGACTTGTTCTGTCTCTTGCCTCTAGTTAGCGTCTGGTCTATTAGCGATGTTACCAAACAGACTAGTTCTGTCTCTTGCCTCTAGTTAGTGTCTGGTCTATTAGCGATTTTACCAACAGACTAGTTCTTTCTCTTGCCTCTAGTTAGCGTCTGGTCTATTAGCGATGTTACCAAACAGACTAGTTCTGTCTCTTGCATCTAGTTAGCGTCTGGTCTGTTAGCGATGTTATCAAACAGACTAGTTCTGTCTCTTGCCTCTAGTTAGCGTCTGGTCTATTAGCGATGTTACCAAACAGAATAGTTCTGTCTCTTGCCTCTAGTTAGCGTCTGGTCTATTAGCGATGTTACCAAACAGACTAGTTCTGTCTTGCCTCTAGTTAGTGTCTGGTCTATTAGCGATGTTACCAAACAGACTAGTTCTGTCTCTTGCCTCTAGTTAGCGTCTGGTCTATTAGCGATGTTACCAAACAGACTAGTTATGTCTCTTGCCTCTAGTTAGCGTCTGGTCTATTAGCGATGTTACCAAACAGACTAGTTCTGTCTCTTGCCTCTAGTTAGTGTCTGGTCTATTAGCGATGTTACCAAACAGACTAGTGCTGTCTCTTGCCTGTAGTTAGTGTCTGGTCTATTAGCGATGTTACCAACAGACAAGTTCTGTCTCTTGCCTCTATTTAGCGTCTGGTCTATTAGCGATGTTACCAAACAGACTAGTTCTGTCTTGCCTCTAGTTAGTGTCTGGTCTATTCGCGATGTTACCAACAGACTAGTTCTGTCACTTGCCTCTAGTTAGCGTCTGGTCTATTAGCGATGTTACCAAACAGACTAGTTCTGTCTTGCCACTAGTTAGTGTCTAGTCTATTAGCGATGTTACCAAACAGACTAGTTCTGTCTCTTGCCTCTATTTAGTGTCTGGTCTATTAGCGATGCTACCAAACAGACTAGTTATGTCTCTTGCCTCTAGTTAGCGTCTGGTCTATTAGCGATGTTACCAAACAGACTAGTTCTGTCTCTTGCAACTAGTTAGTGTCTGGTCTATTAGCGATGTTACTAAACAGACTAGTTCTGTCTCTTGCCTCTAGTTAGCGTCTGGTCTATTAGTGATGTTACCAAACAGACTAGTTCTGTCTCTTGCAACTAGTTAGTGTCTGGTCTATTAGCGATGTTACCAAACAGACTAGTTCTGTCTCTTGCCTCTAGTTAGCGTCTGGTCTATTAGCGATGTTACCAACAGACTAGTTCTGTCTCTTGCCTCTAGTTAGCGTCTGGTCTATTAGCGATGTTACCAACATACTAGTTCTGTCTCTTGCCTCTTGTTAGCGTCTGGTCTATTAGCGATGTTACCAACAGACTAGTTCTGTCTTTTGCCTCTATTTAGCGTCTGGTCTATTAGCGATGTTACCAAACAGACTAGTTCTGTCTCTTGCCTCTAGTTAGCGTCTGGTCTATTAGCGATGTTACCAAACAGACTAGTTCTGTCTCTTGCCTCTAGTTAGCGTCTGGTCTATTAGCGATGTTACCAAATAGACTAGTTCTGTCTCTTGCCTATAGTTAGCGTCTGGTCTATTAGCGATGTTACCAACAGACTAGTTCTGTGTCTTACCTCTAGTTAGCGTCTGGTCTATCAGCGATGTTACCAACAGACTAGTTCTGTCTCTTGCCTCTATTTAGCGTCTGGTCTATTAGCGATGTTACCAAACAGACTAGTTCTGTCTCTTGCCTCTAGTTAGTGTCTGGTCTATTATCGATGTTACCAAACAGACTAGTTCTGTCTCTTGCCTCTAGTTAGCATCTTGTCTATTAGCGATGTTACCAACAGACTAGTTCTGTCTCTTGCCTCTAGTTAGCGTTTGGTCTATTAGCGATGTTACCAAACAGACTAGTTCTGTCTCTTGCCTCTATTTAGCGTCTGGTCTATTAGCGATGTTACCAAACATACTAGTTCTGTCTCTTGCCTCTAGTTAGCGTCTGGTCTATTAGCGATGTTACCAAACAGACTAGTTCTGTCTCTTGCCTCTAGTTAGCGTCTGGTCTATTAGCGATGTTACCAACAGACTAGTTCTGTCTCTTGCCTCTAGTTAGCGTCTGGTCTATTAGCGATGTTACCATACAGACTAGTTCAGTCTCTTGCCTCTAGTTAGCGTCTGGTCTATTAGCGATGTTACCAAACAGACTAGTTCTGTCTCTTGCCTCTAGTTAGCGTCTGGTCTATTAGCGATGTTACCAAACAGACTAGTTCTGTCTCTTGCATCTAGTTAGCGTCTGGTCTGTTAGCGATGTTATCAAACAGACTAGTTCTGTCTCTTGCCTCTAGTTAGCGTCTGGTCTATTAGCGATGTTACCAAACAGAATAGTTCTGTCTCTTGCCTCTAGTTAGCGTCTGGTCTATTAGCGATGTTACCAAACAGACTAGTTCTGTCTCTTGCCTCTAGTTAGCGTCTGGTCTATTAGCGATGTTACCAACAGACTAGTTCTGTCTCTTGCCTCTAGTTAGCGTCTGGTCTATTAGCGATGTTACCAAACAGACTAGTTCAGTCTCTTGCCTCTAGTTAGCGTCTGGTCTATTAGCGATGTTACCAAACAGACTAGTTCTGTCTCTTGCCTCTAGTTAGCGTCTGGTCTATTAGCGATGTTACCAAACAGACTAGTTCTGTCTCTTGCCTCTAGTTAGCGTCTGGTCTATTAGCGATGTTACCAACAGACTTGTTCTGTCTCTTGCCTCTATTTAGCGTCTGGTCTATTAGCGATGTTACCAAACAGACTAGTTCTGTCTCTTGCCTCTAGTTAGTGTCTGGTCTATTAGCGATTTTACCAACAGACTAGTTCTTTCTCTTGCCTCTAGTTAGCGTCTGGTCTATTAGCGATGTTACCAAACAGACTAGTTCTGTCTCTTGCATCTAGTTAGCGTCTGGTCTGTTAGCGATGTTATCAAACAGACTAGTTCTGTCTCTTGCCTCTAGTTAGCGTCTGGTCTATTAGCGATGTTACCAAACAGAATAGTTCTGTCTCTTGCCTCTAGTTAGCGTCTGGTCTATTAGCGATGTTACCAAACAGACTAGTTCTGTCTTGCCTCTAGTTAGTGTCTGGTCTATTAGCGATGTTACCAAACAGACTAGTTCTGTCTCTTGCCTCTAGTTAGCGTCTGGTCTATTAGCGATGTTACCAAACAGACTAGTTATGTCTCTTGCCTCTAGTTAGCGTCTGGTCTATTAGCGATGTTACCAAACAGACTAGTTCTGTCTCTTGCCTCTAGTTAGTGTCTGGTCTATTAGCGATGTTACCAAACAGACTAGTTCTGTCTCTTGCCTCTAGTTAGCGTCTGGTCTATTAGCGATGTTACCAAACAGACTAGTTCTGTCTCTTGCCTCTAGTTAGTTTCTGGTCTATTAGCGATGTTACAAACAGACTAGTTCTTTGTCTTACCTCTAGTTAGCGTCTGGTCTATCAGCGATGTTACCAACAGATAGTTCTGTCTCTTGCCTCTATTTAGCGTCTGGTCTATTAGCGATGTTACGAAACAGACTAGTTCTGTCTCTTGCCTCTAGTTAGTGTCTGGTCTATTAGCGATGTTACCAAAAGACTAGTTCTGTCTCTTGCCTGTAGTTAGTGTCTGGTCCATTAGCGATGTTACCAACAGACTAGTTCTGTCTCTTGCCTCTATTTAGCGTCTGGTCTATTAGCGATGTTACCAAACAGACTAGTTCTGTCTTGCCTCTAGTTAGCGTCTGGTCTATTAGCGATGTTACCAACAGACTAGTTCTGTGTCTTACCTCTAGTTAGCGTCTGGTCTATCAGCGATGTTACCAACAGACTAGTTCTGTCTCTTGCCTGTATTTAGCGTCTGGTCTATTAGCGATGTTACCAAACAGACTAGTTCTGTCTCTTGCCTCTAGTTAGTGTCTGGTCTATTAGCGATGTTACCAACAGACTAGTTCTGTCTCTTGCCTGTAGTTAGTGTCTGGTCTATTAGCGATGTTACCAACAGACTAGTTCTGTCTCATGCCTCTAGTTAGCGTCTGGTCTATTAGCGATGTTACCAAACAGACTAGTTCTGTCTTGCCTCTAGTTAGTGTCTGGTCTATTAGCGATGTTACCAAACAGACTAGTTCTGTCTCTTGCCTCTAGTTAGCGTCTGGTCTATTAGCGATGTTACCAAACAGACTAGTTCTGTCTCTTGCCTCTAGTTAGCGTCTGGTCTATTAGCGATGTTACCAAATAGACTAGTTCTGTCTCTTGCCTATAGTTAGCGTCTGGTCTATTAGCGATGTTACCAACAGACTAGTTCTGTGTCTTACCTCTAGTTAGCGTCTGGTCTATCAGCGATGTTACCAACAGACTAGTTCTGTCTCTTGCCTCTATTTAGCGTCTGGTCTATTAGCGATGTTACCAAACAGACTAGTTCTGTCTCTTGCCTCTAGTTAGTGTCTGGTCTATTATCGATGTTACCAAACAGACTAGTTCTGTCTCTTGCCTCTAGTTAGCATCTTGTCTATTAGCGATGTTACCAACAGACTAGTTCTGTCTCTTGCCTCTAGTTAGCGTTTGGTCTATTAGCGATGTTACCAAACAGACTAGTTCTGTCTCTTGCCTCTATTTAGCGTCTGGTCTATTAGCGATGTTACCAAACATACTAGTTCTGTCTCTTGCCTCTAGTTAGCGTCTGGTCTATTAGCGATGTTACCAAACAGACTAGTTCTGTCTCTTGCCTCTAGTTAGCGTCTGGTCTATTAGCGATGTTACCAACAGACTAGTTCTGTCTCTTGCCTCTAGTTAGCGTCTGGTCTATTAGCGATGTTACCATACAGACTAGTTCAGTCTCTTGCCTCTAGTTAGCGTCTGGTCTATTAGCGATGTTACCAAACAGACTAGTTCTGTCTCTTGCCTCTAGTTAGCGTCTGGTCTATTAGCGATGTTACCAAACAGACTAGTTCTGTCTCTTGCCTCTAGTTAGCGTCTGGTCTATTAGCGATGTTACCAACAGACTTGTTCTGTCTCTTGCCTCTAGTTAGCGTCTGGTCTATTAGCGATGTTACCAACAGACTAGTTCTGTCTCTTGCCTCTAGTTAGCGTCTGGTCTATTAGCGATGTTACCATACAGACTAGTTCAGTCTCTTGCCTCTAGTTAGCGTCTGGTCTATTAGCGATGTTACCAAACAGACTAGTTCTGTCTCTTGCCTCTAGTTAGCGTCTGGTCTATTAGCGATGTTACCAAACAGACTAGTTCTGTCTCTTGCCTCTAGTTAGCGTCTGGTCTATTAGCGATGTTACCAACAGACTTGTTCTGTCTCTTGCCTCTAGTTAGCGTCTGGTCTATTAGCGATGTTACCAAACAGACTAGTTCTGTCTCTTGCCTCTAGTTAGCGTCTGGTCTATTAGCGATGTTACCAAACAGACTAGTTCTGTCTCTTGCCTCTAGTTAGCGTCTGGTCTATTAGCGATGTTACCAACAGACTTGTTCTGTCTCTTGCCTCTAGTTAGCATCTTGTCTATTAGCGATGTTACCAACAGACTAGTTCTGTCTCTTGCCTCTAGTTAGCGTTTGGTCTATTAGCGATGTTACCAAACAGACTAGTTCTGTCTCTTGCCTCTTTTTAGCGTCTGGTCTATTAGCGATGTTACCAAACATACTAGTTCTGTCTCTTGCCTCTAGTTAGCGTCTGGTCTATTAGCGATGTTACCAAACAGACTAGTTCTGTCTCTTGCCTCTAGTTAGCGTCTGGTCTATTAGCGATGTTACCAACAGACTAGTTCTGTCTCTTGCCTCTAGTTAGCGTCTGGTCTATTAGCGATGTTACCATACAGACTAGTTCAGTCTCTTGCCTCTAGTTAGCGTCTGGTCTATTAGCGATGTTACCAAACAGACTAGTTCTGTCTCTTGCCTCTAGTTAGCGTCTGGTCTATTAGCGATGTTACCAAACAGACTAGTTCTGTCTCTTGCCTCTAGTTAGCGTCTGGTCTATTAGCGATGTTACCAACAGACTTGTTCTGTCTCTTGCCTCTAGTTAGCGTCTGGTCTATTAGCGATGTTACCAAACAGACTAGTTCTGTCTCTTGCCTCTAGTTAGTGTCTGGTCTATTAGCGATTTTACCAACAGACTAGTTCTTTCTCTTGCCTCTAGTTAGCGTCTGGTCTATTAGCGATGTTACCAAACAGACTAGTTCTGTCTCTTGCATCTAGTTAGCGTCTGGTCTGTTAGCGATGTTATCAAACAGACTAGTTCTGTCTCTTGCCTCTAGTTAGCGTCTGGTCTATTAGCGATGTTACCAAACAGAATAGTTCTCTCTCTTGCCTCTAGTTAGCGTCTGGTCTATTAGCGATGTTACCAAACAGACTAGTTCTGTCTCTTGCCTCTAGTTAGCGTCTGGTCTATTAGCGATGTTACCAACAGACTAGTTCTGTCTCTTGCCTCTAGTTAGCGTCTGGTCTATTAGCGATGTTACCAAACAGACTAGTTCAGTCTCTTGCCTCTAGTTAGCGTCTGGTCTATTAGCGATGTTACCAAACAGACTAGTTCTGTCTCTTGCCTCTAGTTAGCGTCTGGTCTATTAGCGATGTTACCAAACAGACTAGTTCTGTCTCTTGCCTCTAGTTAGCGTCTGGTCTATTAGCGATGTTACCAACAGACTTGTTCTGTCTCTTGCCTCTATTTAGCGTCTGGTCTATTAGCGATGTTACCAAACAGACTAGTTCTGTCTCTTGCCTCTAGTTAGTGTCTGGTCTATTAGCGATTTTACCAACAGACTAGTTCTTTCTCTTGCCTCTAGTTAGCGTCTGGTCTATTAGCGATGTTACCAAACAGACTAGTTCTGTCTCTTGCATCTAGTTAGCGTCTGGTCTGTTAGCGATGTTATCAAACAGACTAGTTCTGTCTCTTGCCTCTAGTTAGCGTCTGGTCTATTAGCGATGTTACCAAACAGAATAGTTCTGTCTCTTGCCTCTAGTTAGCGTCTGGTCTATTAGCGATGTTACCAAACAGACTAGTTCTGTCTTGCCTCTAGTTAGTGTCTGGTCTATTAGCGATGTTACCAAACAGACTAGTTCTGTCTCTTGCCTCTAGTTAGCGTCTGGTCTATTAGCGATGTTACCAAACAGACTAGTTATGTCTCTTGCCTCTAGTTAGCGTCTGGTCTATTAGCGATGTTACCAAACAGACTAGTTCTGTCTCTTGCCTCTAGTTAGTGTCTGGTCTATTAGCGATGTTACCAAACAGACTAGTTCTGTCTCTTGCCTCTAGTTAGCGTCTGGTCTATTAGCGATGTTACCAAACAGACTAGTTCTGTCTCTTGCCTCTAGTTAGTTTCTGGTCTATTAGCGATGTTACAAACAGACTAGTTCTTTGTCTTACCTCTAGTTAGCGTCTGGTCTATCAGCGATGTTACCAACAGATAGTTCTGTCTCTTGCCTCTATTTAGTGTCTGGTCTATTAGCGATGTTACCAAACAGACTAGTTCTGTCTCTTGCCTCTAGTTAGTGTCTGGTCTATTAGCGATGTTACCAAAAGACTAGTTCTGTCTCTTGCCTGTAGTTAGTGTCTGGTCCATTAGCGATGTTACCAACAGACTAGTTCTGTCTCTTGCCTCTATTTAGCGTCTGGTCTATTAGCGATGTTACCAACAGACTAGTTCTGTGTCTTACCTCTAGTTAGCGTCTGGTCTATCAGCGATGTTACCAACAGACTAGTTCTGTCTCTTGCCTGTATTTAGCGTCTGGTCTATTAGCGATGTTACCAAACAGACTAGTTCTGTCTCTTGCCTCTAGTTAGTGTCTGGTCTATTAGCGATGTTACCAACAGACTAGTTCTGTCTCTTGCCTGTAGTTAGTGTCTGGTCTATTAGCGATGTTACCAACAGACTAGTTCTGTCTCATGCCTCTAGTTAGCGTCTGGTCTATTAGCGATGTTACCAAACAGACTAGTTCTGTCTTGCCTCTAGTTAGTGTCTGGTCTATTAGCGATGTTACCAAACAGACTAGTTCTGTCTCTTGCCTCTAGTTAGCGTCTGGTCTATTAGCGATGTTACCAAACAGACTAGTTCTGTCTCTTGCCTCTAGTTAGCGTCTGGTCTATTAGCGATGTTACCAAATAGACTAGTTCTGTCTCTTGCCTATAGTTAGCGTCTGGTCTATTAGCGATGTTACCAACAGACTAGTTCTGTGTCTTACCTCTAGTTAGCGTCTGGTCTATCAGCGATGTTACCAACAGACTAGTTCTGTCTCATGCCTCTATTTAGCGTCTGGTCTATTAGCGATGTTACCAAACAGACTAGTTCTGTCTCTTGCCTCTAGTTAGTGTCTGGTCTATTATCGATGTTACCAAACAGACTAGTTCTGTCTCTTGCCTCTAGTTAGCATCTTGTCTATTAGCGATGTTACCAACAGACTAGTTCTGTCTCTTGCCTCTAGTTAGCGTTTGGTCTATTAGCGATGTTACCAAACAGACTAGCTCTGTCTCTTGCCTCTATTTAGCGTCTGGTCTATTAGCGATGTTACCAAACATACTAGTTCTGTCTCTTGCCTCTAGTTAGCGTCTGGTCTATTAGCGATGTTACCAAACAGACTAGTTCTGTCTCTTGCCTCTAGTTAGCGTCTGGTCTATTAGCGATGTTACCAACAGACTAGTTCTGTCTCTTGCCTCTAGTTAGCGTCTGGTCTATTAGCGATGTTACCATACAGACTAGTTCAGTCTCTTGCCTCTAGTTAGCGTCTGGTCTATTAGCGATGTTACCAAACAGACTAGTTCTGTCTCTTGCCTCTAGTTAGCGTCTGGTCTATTAGCGATGTTACCAAACAGACTAGTTCTGTCTCTTGCCTCTAGTTAGCGTCTGGTCTATTAGCGATGTTACCAACAGACTTGTTCTGTCTCTTGCCTCTAGTTAGCGTCTGGTCTATTAGCGATGTTACCAAACAGACTAGTTCTGTCTCTTGCCTCTAGTTAGTGTCTGGTCTATTAGCGATTTTACCAACAGACTAGTTCTTTCTCTTGCCTCTAGTTAGCGTCTGGTCTATTAGCGATGTTACCAAACAGACTAGTTCTGTCTCTTGCATCTAGTTAGCGTCTGGTCTGTTAGCGATGTTATCAAACAGACTAGTTCTGTCTCTTGCCTCTAGTTAGCGTCTGGTCTATTAGCGATGTTACCAAACAGAATAGTTCTGTCTCTTGCCTCTAGTTAGCGTCTGGTCTATTAGCGATGTTACCAAACAGACTAGTTCTGTCTCTTGCCTCTAGTTAGCGTCTGGTCTATTAGCGATGTTACCAACAGACTAGTTCTGTCTCTTGCCTCTAGTTAGCGTCTGGTCTATTAGCGATGTTACCAAACAGACTAGTTCTGTCTCTTGCCTCTAGTTAGCGTCTGGTCTATTAGCGATGTTACCAAACAGACTAGTTCTGTCTCTTGCCTCTAGTTAGCGTCTGGTCTATTAGCGATGTTACCAACAGACTTGTTCTGTCTCTTGCCTCTATTTAGCGTCTGGTCTATTAGCGATGTTACCAAACAGACTAGTTCTGTCTCTTGCCTCTAGTTAGTGTCTGGTCTATTAGCGATTTTACCAACAGACTAGTTCTTTCTCTTGCCTCTAGTTAGCGTCTGGTCTATTAGCGATGTTACCAAACAGACTAGTTCTGTCTCTTGCATCTAGTTAGCGTCTGGTCTGTTAGCGATGTTATCAAACAGACTAGTTCTGTCTCTTGCCTCTAGTTAGCGTCTGGTCTATTAGCGATGTTACCAAACAGAATAGTTCTGTCTCTTGCCTCTAGTTAGCGTCTGGTCTATTAGCGATGTTACCAAACAGACTAGTTCTGTCTTGCCTCTAGTTAGTGTCTGGTCTATTAGCGATGTTACCAAACAGACTAGTTCTGTCTCTTGCCTCTAGTTAGCGTCTGGTCTATTAGCGATGTTACCAAACAGACTAGTTATGTCTCTTGCCTCTAGTTAGCGTCTGGTCTATTAGCGATGTTACCAAACAGACTAGTTCTGTCTCTTGCCTCTAGTTAGTGTCTGGTCTATTAGCGATGTTACCAAACAGACTAGTTCTGTCTCTTGCCTCTAGTTAGCGTCTGGTCTATTAGCGATGTTACCAAACAGACTAGTTCTGTCTCTTGCCTCTAGTTAGTTTCTGGTCTATTAGCGATGTTACAAACAGACTAGTTCTTTGTCTTACCTCTAGTTAGCGTCTGGTCTATCAGCGATGTTACCAACAGATAGTTCTGTCTCTTGCCTCTATTTAGCGTCTGGTCTATTAGCGATGTTACCAAACAGACTAGTTCTGTCTCTTGCCTCTAGTTAGTGTCTGGTCTATTAGCGATGTTACCAAAAGACTAGTTCTGTCTCTTGCCTGTAGTTAGTGTCTGGTCCATTAGCGATGTTACCAACAGACTAGTTCTGTCTCTTGCCTCTATTTAGCGTCTGGTCTATTAGCGATGTTACCAAACAGACTAGTTCTGTCTTGCCTCTAGTTAGCGTCTGGTCTATTAGCGATGTTACCAACAGACTAGTTCTGTGTCTTACCTCTAGTTAGCGTCTGGTCTATCAGCGATGTTACCAACAGACTAGTTCTGTCTCTTGCCTGTATTTAGCGTCTGGTCTATTAGCGATGTTACCAAACAGACTAGTTCTGTCTCTTGCCTCTAGTTAGTGTCTGGTCTATTAGCGATGTTACCAACAGACTAGTTCTGTCTCTTGCCTGTAGTTAGTGTCTGGTCTATTAGCGATGTTACCAACAGACTAGTTCTGTCTCATGCCTCTAGTTAGCGTCTGGTCTATTAGCGATGTTACCAAACAGACTAGTTCTGTCTTGCCTCTAGTTAGTGTCTGGTCTATTAGCGATGTTACCAAACAGACTAGTTCTGTCTCTTGCCTCTAGTTAGCATCTTGTCTATTAGCGATGTTACCAACAGACTAGTTCTGTCTCTTGCCTCTAGTTAGCGTTTGGTCTATTAGCGATGTTACCAAACAGACTAGTTCTGTCTCTTGCCTCTATTTAGCGTCTGGTCTATTAGCGATGTTACCAAACATACTAGTTCTGTCTCTTGCCTCTAGTTAGCGTCTGGTCTATTAGCGATGTTACCAAACAGACTAGTTCTGTCTCTTGCCTCTAGTTAGCGTCTGGTCTATTAGCGATGTTACCAACAGACTAGTTCTGTCTCTTGCCTCTAGTTAGCGTCTGGTCTATTAGCGATGTTACCATACAGACTAGTTCAGTCTCTTGCCTCTAGTTAGCGTCTGGTCTATTAGCGATGTTACCAAACAGACTAGTTCTGTCTCTTGCCTCTAGTTAGCGTCTGGTCTATTAGCGATGTTACCAAACAGACTAGTTCTGTCTCTTGCCTCTAGTTAGCGTCTGGTCTATTAGCGATGTTACCAACAGACTTGTTCTGTCTCTTGCCTCTAGTTAGCGTCTGGTCTATTAGCGATGTTACCAAACAGACTAGTTCTGTCTCTTGCCTCTAGTTAGTGTCTGGTCTATTAGCGATTTTACCAACAGACTAGTTCTTTCTCTTGCCTCTAGTTAGCGTCTGGTCTATTAGCGATGTTACCAAACAGACTAGTTCTGTCTCTTGCATCTAGTTAGCGTCTGGTCTGTTAGCGATGTTATCAAACAGACTAGTTCTGTCTCTTGCCTCTAGTTAGCGTCTGGTCTATTAGCGATGTTACCAAACAGAATAGTTCTGTCTCTTGCCTCTAGTTAGCGTCTGGTCTATTAGCGATGTTACCAAACAGACTAGTTCTGTCTCTTGCCTCTAGTTAGCGTCTGGTCTATTAGCGATGTTACCAACAGACTAGTTCTGTCTCTTGCCTCTAGTTAGCGTCTGGTCTATTAGCGATGTTACCAAACAGACTAGTTCAGTCTCTTGCCTCTAGTTAGCGTCTGGTCTATTAGCGATGTTACCAAACAGACTAGTTCTGTCTCTTGCCTCTAGTTAGCATCTGGTCTATTAGCGATGTTACCAAACAGACTAGTTCTGTCTCTTGCCTCTAGTTAGCGTCTGGTCTATTAGCGATGTTACCAACAGACTTCTTCTGTCTCTTGCCTCTATTTAGCGTCTGGTCTATTAGCGATGTTACCAAACAGACTAGTTCTGTCTCTTGCCTCTAGTTAGTGTCTGGTCTATTAGCGATTTTACCAACAGACTAGTTCTTTCTCTTGCCTCTAGTTAGCGTCTGGTCTATTAGCGATGTTACCAAACAGACTAGTTCTGTCTCTTGCATCTAGTTAGCGTCTGGTCTGTTAGCGATGTTATCAAACAGACTAGTTCTGTCTCTTGCCTCTAGTTAGCGTCTGGTCTATTAGCGATGTTACCAAACAGAATAGTTCTGTCTCTTGCCTCTAGTTAGCGTCTGGTCTATTAGCGATGTTACCAAACAGACTAGTTCTGTCTTGCCTCTAGTTAGTGTCTGGTCTATTAGCGATGTTACCAAACAGACTAGTTCTGTCTCTTGCCTCTAGTTAGCGTCTGGTCTATTAGCGATGTTACCAAACAGACTAGTTATGTCTCTTGCCTCTAGTTAGCGTCTGGTCTATTAGCGATGTTACCAAACAGACTAGTTCTGTCTCTTGCCTCTAGTTAGTGTCTGGTCTATTAGCGATGTTACCAAACAGACTAGTTCTGTCTCTTGCCTCTAGTTAGCGTCTGGTCTATTAGCGATGTTACCAAACAGACTAGTTCTGTCTCTTGCCTCTAGTTAGTTTCTGGTCTATTAGCGATGTTACAAACAGACTAGTTCTTTGTCTTACCTCTAGTTAGCGTCTGGTCTATCAGCGATGTTACCAACAGATAGTTCTGTCTCTTGCCTCTATTTAGCGTCTGGTCTATTAGCGATGTTACCAAACAGACTAGTTCTGTCTCTTGCCTCTAGTTAGTGTCTGGTCTATTAGCGATGTTACCAAAAGACTAGTTCTGTCTCTTGCCTGTAGTTAGTGTCTGGTCCATTAGCGATGTTACCAACAGACTAGTTCTGTCTCTTGCCTCTATTTAGCGTCTGGTCTATTAGCGATGTTACCAAACAGACTAGTTCTGTCTTGCCTCTAGTTAGCGTCTGGTCTATTAGCGATGTTACCAAACAGACTAGTTCTGTCTTGCCTCTAGTTAGTGTCTGGTCTATTAGCGATGTTACCAAACAGACTAGTTCTGTCTCTTGCCTCTAGTTAGCGTCTGGTCTATTAGCGATGTTACCAAACAGACTAGTTATGTCTCTTGCCTCTAGTTAGCGTCTGGTCTATTAGCGATGTTACCAAACAGACTAGTTCTGTCTCTTGCCTCTAGTTAGTGTCTGGTCTATTAGCGATGTTACCAAACAGACTAGTTCTGTCTCTTGCCTCTAGTTAGCGTCTGGTCTATTAGCGATGTTACCAAACAGACTAGTTCTGTCTCTTGCCTCTAGTTAGTTTCTGGTCTATTAGCGATGTTACCAAACAGACTAGTTCTGTCTCTTGCCTCTAGTTAGTGTCTGGTCTATTAGCGATGTTACCAACAGACTAGTTCTGTCTCTTGCCTGTAGTTAGTGTCTGGTCTATTAGCGATGTTACCAACAGACTAGTTCTGTCTCTTGCCTCTATTTAGCGTCTGGTCTATTAGCGATGTTACCAAACAGACTAGTTCTGTCTTGCCTCTAGTTAGTGTCTGGTCTATTCGCGATGTTACCAACAGACTAGTTCTGTCTCTTGCCTCTAGTTAGCGTCTGGTCTATTAGCGATGTTACCAAACAGACTAGTTCTGTCTTGCCTCTAGTTAGTGTCTGGTCTATTAGCGATGTTACCAAACAGACTAGTTCTGTCTCTTGCCTCTAGTTAGCGTCTGGTCTATTAGCGATGTTACCAAACAGACTAGTTCTGTCTTGCCTCTAGTTAGTGTCTGGTCTATTAGCGATGTTACCAAACAGACTTGTTCTGTCTCTTGCCTCTAGTTAGCGTCTGGTCTATTAGCGATGTTACCAAACTGACTAGTTATGTCTCTTGCCTCTAGTTAGCGTCTGGTCTATTAGCGATGTTACCAAACAGAATAGTTCTGTCTCTTGCCTCTAGTTAGTGTCTGGTCTATTAGCGATGTTACCAAACAGACTAGTTCTGTCTCTTGCCTCTAGTTAGCGTCTGGTCTATTAGCGATGTTACCAAACAGACTAGTTCTGTCTCTTGCCTCTAGTTAGTTTCTGGTCTATTAGCGATGTTACCAAACAGACTAGTTCTGTCTCTTGCCTGTAGTTAGTGTCTGGTCTATTAGCGATGTTACCAAACAGACTAGTTCTGTCTCTTGCCTCTAGTTAGTGTCTGGTCTATTAGCGATGTTACCAACAGACTAGTTCTGTCTCTTGCCTGTAGTTAGTGTCTGGTCTATTAGCGATGTTACCAACAGACTAGTTCTGTCTCTTGCCTCTATTTAGCGTCTGGTCTATTAGCGATGTTACCAAACAGACTAGTTCTGTCTTGCCTCTAGTTAGCGTCTGGTCTATTCGCGATGTTACCAACAGACTAGTTCTGTCTCTTGCCTCTAGTTAGCGTCTGGTCTATTAGCGATGTTACCAAACAGACTAGTTCTGTCTTGCCTCTAGTTAGTGTCTGGTCTATTAGCGATGTTACCAAACAGACTAGTTCTGTCTCTTGCCTCTAGTTAGCGTCTGGTCTATTAGCGATGCTACCAAACAGACTAGTTATGTCTCTTGCCTCTAGTTAGCGTCTGGTCTATTAGCGATGTTACCAAACAGACTAGTTCTGTCTCTTGCAACTAGTTAGTGTCTGGTCTATTAGCGATGTTACCAAACAGACTAGTTCTGTCTCTTGCCTCTAGTTAGCGTCTGGTCTATTAGCGATGTTACCAAACAGACTAGTTCTGTCTCTTGCAACTAGTTAGTGTCTGGTCTATTAGCGATGTTACCAAACCGACTAGTTCTGTCTCTTGCCTCTAGTTAGCGTCTGGTCTATTAGCGATGTTACCAACAGACTAGTTCTGTCTCTTGCCTCTAGTTAGCGTCAGGTCTATTAGCGATGTTACCAACAGACTAGTTCTGACTCTTGCCTCTAGTTAGCGTCTGGTCTATTAGCGATGTTACCAAACAGACTAGTTCTGTCTCTTGCCTCTAGTTAGTGTCTGGTCTATTAGCGATGTTACCAAACAGACTAGTTCTGTCTCTTGCCTCTAGTTAGCGTCTGGTCTATTAGCGATGTTACCAAACAGACTAGTTCTGTCTCTTGCCTCTAGTTAGTTTCTGGTCTATTAGCGATGTTACCAACAGACTAGTTCTTTGTCTTACCTCTAGTTAGCGTCTGGTCTATCAGCGATGTTACCAACAGACTAGTTCTGTCTCTTGCCTCTATTTAGCGTCTGGTCTATTAGCGATGTTACCAAACAGACTAGTTCTGTCTCTTGCCTCTAGTTAGCGTCTGGTCTATTAGCGATGTTACCAAACAGACTAGTTCTGTCTCTTGCCTCTAGTTAGTGTCTGGTCTATTAGCGATGTTACCAAAAGACTAGTTCTGTCTCTTGCCTGTAGTTAGTGTCTGGTCTATTAGCGATGTTACCAACAGACTAGTTCTGTCTCTTGCCTCTATTTAGCGTCTGGTCTATTAGCGATGTTACCAAACAGACGAGTTCTGTCTTGCCTCTAGTTAGCGTCTGGTCTATTAGCGATGTTACCAACAGACTAGTTCTGTCTCTTGCCTCTAGTTAGCGTCTGGTCTATTAGCGATGTTACCAACAGACAAGTTCTGTCTCTTGCCTCTATTTAGCGTCTGGTCTATTAGCGATGTTACCAAACAGACTAGTTCTGTCTTGCCTCTAGTTAGTGTCTGGTCTATTCGCGATGTTACCAACAGACTAGTTCTGTCACTTGCCTCTAGTTAGCGTCTGGTCTATTAGCGATGTTACCAAACAGACTAGTTCTGTCTTGCCACTAGTTAGTGTCTGGTCTATTAGCGATGTTACCAAACAGACTAGTTCTGTCTCTTGCCTGTAGTTAGTGTCTGGTCTATTAGCGATGTTACCAACAGACTAGTTCTGTCTCTTGCCTCTATTTAGCGTCTGGTCTAGTAGCGATGTTACCAAACAGACTAGTTCTGTCTTGCCTCTAGTTAGTGTCTGGTCTATTAGCGATGTTACCAACAGACTAGTTCTGTCTCTTGCCTCTAGTTAGCGTCTGGTCTATTAGCGATGTTACCAACAGACTAGTTCTGTGTCTTACCTCTAGTTAGCGTCTGGTCTATCAGCGATGTTACCAACAGACTAGTTCTGTCTCTTGCCTGTATTTAGCGTCTGGTCTATTAGCGATGTTACCAAACAGACTAGTTCTGTCTCTTGCTTCTAGTTAGTGTCTGGTCTATTAGCGATGTTACCAACAGACTAGTTCTGTCTCTTGCCTGTAGTTAGTGTCTGGTCTATTAGCGATGTTACCAACAGACTAGTTCTGTCTCTTGCCTCTATTTAGCGTCTGGTCTAGTAGCGATGTTACCAAACAGACTAGTTCTGTCTTGCCTCTAGTTAGTGTCTGGTCTATTAGCGATGTTACCAACAGACTAGTTCTGTCTCTTGCCTCTAGTTAGCGTCTGGTCTATTAGCGATGTTACCAAACAGACTAGTTCTGTCTTGCCTCTAGTTAGTGTCTGGACTATTAGCGATGTTACCAAACAGACTAGTTCTGTCTCTTGCCTCTAGTTAGCGTCTGGTCTATTAGCGATGTTACCAAACAGACTAGTTATGTCTCTTGCCTCTAGTTAGCGTCTGGTCTATTAGCGATGTTACCAAACAGACTAGTTCTGTCTCTTGCCTCTAGTTAGCGTCTGGTCTATTAGCGATGTTACCAAACAGACTAGTTCTGTCTCTTGCCTCTAGTTAGCGTCTGGTCTATTAGCGATGTTACCAAACAGACTAGTTCTGTCTCTTGCCTCTAGTTAGTTTCTGGTCTATTAGCGATGTTACCAACAGACTAGTTCTTTGTCTTACCTCTAGTTAGCGTCTGGTCTATCAGCGATGTTACCAACAGACTAGCTCTGTCTCTTGCCTATATTTAGCGTCTGGTCTATTAGCGATGTTACCAAACAGACTAGTTCTGTCTCTTGCCTCTAGTTAGTGTCTGGTCTATTAGCGATGTTACCAACAGACTAGTTCTGTCTCTTGCCTGTAGTTACTGTCTGGTCTATTAGCGATGTTACCAACAGACAAGTTCTGTCTCTTGCCTCTATTTAGCGTCTGGTCTATTAGCGATGTTACCAAACAGACTAGTTCTGTCTTGCCTCTAGTTAGTGTCTGGTCTATTCGCGATGTTACCAACAGACTAGTTCTGTCACTTGCCTCTAGTTAGCGTCTGGTCTATTAGCGATGTTACCAAACAGACTAGTTCTGTCTTGCCACTAGTTAGTGTCTGGTCTATTAGCGATGTTACCAAACAGACTAGTTCTGTCTCTTGCCTCTATTTAGTGTCTGGTCTATTAGCGATGCTACCAAACAGACTAGTTATGTCTCTTGCCTCTAGTTAGCGTCTGGTCTATTAGCGATGTTACCAAACAGACTTGTTCTGTCTCTTGCCTCTAGTTAGCGTCTGGTCTATTAGCGATGTTACCAAACTGACTAGTTATGTCTCTTGCCTCTAGTTAGCGTCTGGTCTATTAGCGATGTTACCAAACAGAATAGTTCTGTCTCTTGCCTCTAGTTAGTGTCTGGTCTATTAGCGATGTTACCAAACAGACTAGTTCTGTCTCTTGCCTCTAGTTAGCGTCTGGTCTATTAGCGATGTTACCAAACAGACTAGTTCTGTCTCTTGCCTCTAGTTAGTTTCTGGTCTATTAGCGATGTTACCAAACAGACTAGTTCTGTCTCTTGCCTGTAGTTAGTGTCTGGTCTATTAGCGATGTTACCAAACAGACTAGTTCTGTCTCTTGCCTCTAGTTAGTGTCTGGTCTATTAGCGATGTTACCAACAGACTAGTTCTGTCTCTTGCCTGTAGTTAGTGTCTGGTCTATTAGCGATGTTACCAACAGACTAGTTCTGTCTCTTGCCTCTATTTAGCGTCTGGTCTATTAGCGATGTTACCAAACAGACTAGTTCTGTCTTGCCTCTAGTTAGCGTCTGGTCTATTCGCGATGTTACCAACAGACTAGTTCTGTCTCTTGCCTCTAGTTAGCGTCTGGTCTATTAGCGATGTTACCAAACAGACTAGTTCTGTCTTGCCTCTAGTTAGTGTCTGGTCTATTAGCGATGTTACCAAACAGACTAGTTCTGTCTCTTGCCTCTAGTTAGCGTCTGGTCTATTAGCGATGCTACCAAACAGACTAGTTATGTCTCTTGCCTCTAGTTAGCGTCTGGTCTATTAGCGATGTTACCAAACAGACTAGTTCTGTCTCTTGCAACTAGTTAGTGTCTGGTCTATTAGCGATGTTACCAAACAGACTAGTTCTGTCTCTTGCCTCTAGTTAGCGTCTGGTCTATTAGCGATGTTACCAAACAGACTAGTTCTGTCTCTTGCAACTAGTTAGTGTCTGGTCTATTAGCGATGTTACCAAACCGACTAGTTCTGTCTCTTGCCTCTAGTTAGCGTCTGGTCTATTAGCGATGTTACCAACAGACTAGTTCTGTCTCTTGCCTCTAGTTAGCGTCAGGTCTATTAGCGATGTTACCAACAGACTAGTTCTGACTCTTGCCTCTAGTTAGCGTCTGGTCTATTAGCGATGTTACCAAACAGACTAGTTCTGTCTCTTGCCTCTAGTTAGTGTCTGGTCTATTAGCGATGTTACCAAACAGACTAGTTCTGTCTCTTGCCTCTAGTTAGCGTCTGGTCTATTAGCGATGTTACCAAACAGACTAGTTCTGTCTCTTGCCTCTAGTTAGTTTCTGGTCTATTAGCGATGTTACCAACAGACTAGTTCTTTGTCTTACCTCTAGTTAGCGTCTGGTCTATCAGCGATGTTACCAACAGACTAGTTCTGTCTCTTGCCTCTATTTAGCGTCTGGTCTATTAGCGATGTTACCAAACAGACTAGTTCTGTCTCTTGCCTCTAGTTAGCGTCTGGTCTATTAGCGATGTTACCAAACAGACTAGTTCTGTCTCTTGCCTCTAGTTAGTGTCTGGTCTATTAGCGATGTTACCAAAAGACTAGTTCTGTCTCTTGCCTGTAGTTAGTGTCTGGTCTATTAGCGATGTTACCAACAGACTAGTTCTGTCTCTTGCCTCTATTTAGCGTCTGGTCTATTAGCGATGTTACCAAACAGACGAGTTCTGTCTTGCCTCTAGTTAGCGTCTGGTCTATTAGCGATGTTACCAACAGACTAGTTCTGTCTCTTGCCTCTAGTTAGCGTCTGGTCTATTAGCGATGTTACCAACAGACAAGTTCTGTCTCTTGCCTCTATTTAGCGTCTGGTCTATTAGCGATGTTACCAAACAGACTAGTTCTGTCTTGCCTCTAGTTAGTGTCTGGTCTATTCGCGATGTTACCAACAGACTAGTTCTGTCACTTGCCTCTAGTTAGCGTCTGGTCTATTAGCGATGTTACCAAACAGACTAGTTCTGTCTTGCCACTAGTTAGTGTCTGGTCTATTAGCGATGTTACCAAACAGACTAGTTCTGTCTCTTGCCTGTAGTTAGTGTCTGGTCTATTAGCGATGTTACCAACAGACTAGTTCTGTCTCTTGCCTCTATTTAGCGTCTGGTCTAGTAGCGATGTTACCAAACAGACTAGTTCTGTCTTGCCTCTAGTTAGTGTCTGGTCTATTAGCGATGTTACCAACAGACTAGTTCTGTCTCTTGCCTCTAGTTAGCGTCTGGTCTATTAGCGATGTTACCAACAGACTAGTTCTGTGTCTTACCTCTAGTTAGCGTCTGGTCTATCAGCGATGTTACCAACAGACTAGTTCTGTCTCTTGCCTGTATTTAGCGTCTGGTCTATTAGCGATGTTACCAAACAGACTAGTTCTGTCTCTTGCCTCTAGTTAGTGTCTGGTCTATTAGCGATGTTACCAACAGACTAGTTCTGTCTCTTGCCTGTAGTTAGTGTCTGGTCTATTAGCGATGTTACCAACAGACTAGTTCTGTCTCTTGCCTCTATTTAGCGTCTGGTCTAGTAGCGATGTTACCAAACAGACTAGTTCTGTCTTGCCTCTAGTTAGTGTCTGGTCTATTAGCGATGTTACCAACAGACTAGTTCTGTCTCTTGCCTCTAGTTAGCGTCTGGTCTATTAGCGATGTTACCAAACAGACTAGTTCTGTCTTGCCTCTAGTTAGTGTCTGGACTATTAGCGATGTTACCAAACAGACTAGTTCTGTCTCTTGCCTCTAGTTAGCGTCTGGTCTATTAGCGATGTTACCAAACAGACTAGTTATGTCTCTTGCCTCTAGTTAGCGTCTGGTCTATTAGCGATGTTACCAAACAGACTAGTTCTGTCTCTTGCCTCTAGTTAGCGTCTGGTCTATTAGCGATGTTACCAAACAGACTAGTTCTGTCTCTTGCCTCTAGTTAGCGTCTGGTCTATTAGCGATGTTACCAAACAGACTAGTTCTGTCTCTTGCCTCTAGTTAGTTTCTGGTCTATTAGCGATGTTACCAACAGACTAGTTCTTTGTCTTACCTCTAGTTAGCGTCTGGTCTATCAGCGATGTTACCAACAGACTAGCTCTGTCTCTTGCCTATATTTAGCGTCTGGTCTATTAGCGATGTTACCAAACAGACTAGTTCTGTCTCTTGCCTCTAGTTAGTGTCTGGTCTATTAGCGATGTTACCAACAGACTAGTTCTGTCTCTTGCCTGTAGTTACTGTCTGGTCTATTAGCGATGTTACCAACAGACAAGTTCTGTCTCTTGCCTCTATTTAGCGTCTGGTCTATTAGCGATGTTACCAAACAGACTAGTTCTGTCTTGCCTCTAGTTAGTGTCTGGTCTATTCGCGATGTTACCAACAGACTAGTTCTGTCACTTGCCTCTAGTTAGCGTCTGGTCTATTAGCGATGTTACCAAACAGACTAGTTCTGTCTTGCCACTAGTTAGTGTCTGGTCTATTAGCGATGTTACCAAACAGACTAGTTCTGTCTCTTGCCTCTATTTAGTGTCTGGTCTATTAGCGATGCTACCAAACAGACTAGTTATGTCTCTTGCCTCTAGTTAGCGTCTGGTCTATTAGCGATGTTACCAAACAGACTAGTTCTGTCTCTTGCAACTAGTTAGTGTCTGGTCTATTAGCGATGTTACTAAACAGACTAGTTCTGTCTCTTGCCTCTAGTTAGCGTCTGGTCTATTAGTGATGTTACCAAACAGACTAGTTCTGTCTCTTGCAACTAGTTAGTGTCTGGTCTATTAGCGATGTTACCAAACAGACTAGTTCTGTCTCTTGCCTCTAGTTAGCGTCTGGTCTATTAGCGATGTTACCAACAGACTAGTTCTGTCTCTTGCCTCTAGTTAGCGTCTGGTCTATTAGCGATGTTACCAACAAACTAGTTCTGTCTCTTGCCTCTAGTTAGCGTCTGGTCTATTAGCGATGTTACCAACAGACTAGTTCTGTCTTTTGCCTCTATTTAGCGTCTGGTCTATTAGCGATGTTACCAAAGAGACTAGTTCTGTCTCTTGCCTCTAGTTAGCGTCTGGTCTATTAGCGATGTTACCAAACAGACTAGTTCTGTCTCTTGCCTCTAGTTAGCGTCTGGTCTATTAGCGATGTTACCAAATAGACTAGTTCTGTCTCTTGCCTATAGTTAGCGTCTGGTCTATTAGCGATGTTACCAACAGACTAGTTCTGTGTCTTACCTCTAGTTAGCGTCTGGTCTATCAGCGATGTTACCAACAGACTAGTTCTGTCTCTTGCCTCTATTTAGCGTCTGGTCTATTAGCGATGTTACCAAACAGAATAGTTCTGTCTCTTGCCTCTAGTTAGTGTCTGGTCTATTATCGATGTGACCAAACAGACTAGTTCTGTCTCTTGCCTCTAGTTAGCATCTTGTCTATTAGCGATGTTACCAACAGACTAGTTCTGTCTCTTGCCTCTAGTTAGCGTTTGGTCTATTAGCGATGTTACCAAACAGACTAGTTCTGTCTCTTGCCTCTATTTAGCGTCTGGTCTATTAGCGATGTTACCAAACATACTAGTTCTGTCTCTTGCCTCTAGTTAGCGTCTGGTCTATTAGCGATGTTACCAAACAGACTAGTTCTGTCTCTTGCCTCTAGTTAGCGTCTGGTCTATTAGAGATGTTACCAACAGACTAGTTCTGTCTCTTGCCTCTAGTTAGCGTCTGGTCTATTAGCGATGTTACCAAACAGACTAGTTCAGTCTCTTGCCTCTAGTTAGCGTCTGGTCTATTAGCGATGTTACCAAACAGACTAGTTCTGTCTCTTGCCTCTAGTTAGCGTCTGGTCTATTAGCGATGTTACCAAACAGACTAGTTCTGTCTCTTGCCTCTAGTTAGCGTCTGGTCTATTAGCGATGTTACTAACAGACTTGTTCTGTCTCTTGCCTCTAGTTAGCGTCTGGTCTATTAGCGATGTTACCAAACAGACTAGTTCTGTCTCTTGCCTCTAGTTAGTGTCTGGTCTATTAGCGATTTTACCAACAGACTAGTTCTTTCTCTTGCCTCTAGTTAGCGTCTGGTCTATTAGCGATGTTACCAAACAGACTAGTTCTTTCTCTTGCCTCTAGTTAGCGTCTGGTCTATTAGCGATGTTACCAAACAGACTAGTTCTGTCTCTTGCATCTAGTTAGCGTCTGGTCTGTTAGCGATGTTATCAAACAGACTAGTTCTGTCTCTTGCCTCTAGTTAGCGTCTGGTCTATTAGCGATGTTACCAAACAGAATAGTTCTGTCTCTTGCCTCTAGTTAGCGTCTGGTCTATTAGCGATGTTACCAAACAGACTAGTTCTGTCTCTTGCCTCTAGTTAGCGTCTGGTCTATTAGCGATGTTACCAACAGACTAGTTCTGTCTCTTGCCTCTAGTTAGCGTCTGGTCTATTAGCGATGTTACCAAACAGACTAGTTCAGTCTCTTGCCTCTAGTTAGCGTCTGGTCTATTAGCGATGTTACCAAACAGACTAGTTCTGTCTCTTGCCTCTAGTTAGCGTCTGGTCTATTAGCGATGTTACCAAACAGACTAGTTCTGTCTCTTGCCTCTAGTTAGCGTCTGGTCTATTAGCGATGTTACCAACAGACTTGTTCTGTCTCTTGCCTCTAGTTAGCGTCTGGTCTATTAGCGATGTTACCAAACAGACTAGTTCTGTCTCTTGCCTCTAGTTAGTGTCTGGTCTATTAGCGATTTTACCAACAGACTAGTTCTTTCTCTTGCCTCTAGTTAGCGTCTGGTCTATTAGCGATGTTACCAAACAGACTAGTTCTGTCTCTTGCATCTAGTTAGCGTCTGGTCTGTTAGCGATGTTATCAAACAGACTAGTTCTGTCTCTTGCCTCTAGTTAGCGTCTGGTCTATTAGCGATGTTACCAAACAGAATAGTTCTGTCTCTTGCCTCTAGTTAGCGTCTGGTCTATTAGCGATGTTACCAAACAGACTAGTTCTGTCTTGCCTCTAGTTAGCGTCTGGTCTATTAGCGATGTTACCAAACAGACTAGTTCTGTCTCTTGCCTCTAGTTAGCGTCTGGTCTATTAGCGATGTTACCAAACAGACTAGTTATGTCTCTTGCCTCTAGTTAGCGTCTGGTCTATTAGCGATGTTACCAAACAGACTAGTTCTGTCTCTTGCCTCTAGTTAGTGTCTGGTCTATTAGCGATGTTACCAACAGACTAGTTCTGTCTCTTGCCTGTATTTAGCGTCTGGTCTATTAGCGATGTTACCAAACAGACTAGTTCTGTCTCTTGCCTCTAGTTAGTGTCTGGTCTATGAGCGATGTTACCAACAGACTAGTTCTGTCTCTTGCCTGTAGTTAGTGTCTGGTCTATTAGCGATGTTACCAACAGACTAGTTCTGTCTCTTGCCTCTAGTTAGCGTCTGGTCTATTAGCGATGTTACCAAACAGACTAGTTCTGTCTTGCCTCTAGTTAGTGTCTGGTCTATTAGCGATGTTACCAAACAGACTAGTTCTGTCTCTTGCCTCTAGTTAGCGTCTGGTCTATTAGCGATGTTACCAAACAGACTAGTTATGTCTCTTGCCTCTAGTTAGCGTCTGGTCTATTAGCGATGTTACCAAACAGAATAGTTCTGTCTCTTGCCTCTAGTTAGTGTCTGGTCTATTAGCGATGTTACCAAACAGACTAGTTCTGTCTCTTGCCTCTAGTTAGCTTCTGGTCTATTAGCGATGTTACCAAACATACTAGTTCTGTCTCTTGCCTCTAGTTAGTTTCTGGTCTATTAGCTATGTTACCAAACAGACTAGTTCTGTCTCTTGCCTCTAGTTAGTGTCTGGTCTATTAGCGATGTTACCAACAGACTAGTTCTGTCTCTTGCCTGTAGTTAGTGTCTGGTCTATTAGCGATGTTACCAACAGACTAGTTCTGTCTCTTGCCTCTATTTAGCGTCTGGTCTATTAGCGATGTTACCAAACAGACTAGTTCTGTCTCTTGCCTCTAGTTAGCGTCTGGTCTATTAGCGATGTTACCAAACAGAATAGTTCTGTCTCTTGCCTCTAGTTAGCGTCTGGTCTATTAGCGATGTTACCAAACAGACTAGTTCTGTCTTGCCTCTAGTTAGCGTCTGGTCTATTAGCGATGTTACCAAACAGACTAGTTCTGTCTCTTGCCTCTAGTTAGCGTCTGGTCTATTAGCGATGTTACCAAACAGACTAGTTATGTCTCTTGCCTCTAGTTAGCGTCTGGTCTATTAGCGATGTTACCAAACAGACTAGTTCTGTCTCTTGCCTCTAGTTAGTGTCTGGTCTATTAGCGATGTTACCAACAGACTAGTTCTGTCTCTTGCCTGTATTTAGCGTCTGGTCTATTAGCGATGTTACCAAACAGACTAGTTCTGTCTCTTGCCTCTAGTTAGTGTCTGGTCTATTAGCGATGTTACCAACAGACTAGTTCTGTCTCTTGCCTGTAGTTAGTGTCTGGTCTATTAGCGATGTTACCAACAGACTAGTTCTGTCTCTTGCCTCTAGTTAGCGTCTGGTCTATTAGCGATGTTACCAAACAGACTAGTTCTGTCTTGCCTCTAGTTAGTGTCTGGTCTATTAGCGATGTTACCAAACAGACTAGTTCTGTCTCTTGCCTCTAGTTAGCGTCTGGTCTATTAGCGATGTTACCAAACAGACTAGTTATGTCTCTTGCCTCTAGTTAGCGTCTGGTCTATTAGCGATGTTACCAAACAGAATAGTTCTGTCTCTTGCCTCTAGTTAGTGTCTGGTCTATTAGCGATGTTACCAAACAGACTAGTTCTGTCTCTTGCCTCTAGTTAGCTTCTGGTCTATTAGCGATGTTACCAAACATACTAGTTCTGTCTCTTGCCTCTAGTTAGTTTCTGGTCTATTAGCTATGTTACCAAACAGACTAGTTCTGTCTCTTGCCTCTAGTTAGTGTCTGGTCTATTAGCGATGTTACCAACAGACTAGTTCTGTCTCTTGCCTGTAGTTAGTGTCTGGTCTATTAGCGATGTTACCAACAGACTAGTTCTGTCTCTTGCCTCTATTTAGCGTCTGGTCTATTAGCGATGTTACCAAACAGACTAGTTCTGTCTTGCCTCTAGTTAGTGTCTGGTCTATTCGCGATGTTACCAACAGACTAGTTCTGTCTCTTGCCTCTAGTTAGCGTCTGGTCTATTAGCGATGTTACCAAACAGACTAGTTCTGTCTTGCCTCTAGTTAGTGTCTGGTCTATTAGCGATGTTACCAAACAGACTAGTTCTGTCTCTTGCCTCTAGTTAGCGTCTGGTCTATTAGCGATGTTACCAAACAGACTAGTTCTGTCTTGCCTCTAGTTAGTGTCTGGTCTATTAGCGATGTTACCAAACAGACTAGTTCTGTTTCTTGCCTCTAGTTAGCGTCTGGTCTATTAGCGATGTTACCAAACAGACTAGTTATGTCTCTTGCCTCTAGTTAGCGTCTGGTCTATTAGCGATGTTACCAAACAGAATAGTTCTGTCTCTTGCCTCTAGTTAGTGTCTGGTCTATTAGCGATGTTACCAAACAGACTAGTTCTGTCTCTTGCCTCTAGTTAGCGTCTGGTCTATTAGCGATGTTACCAAACAGACTAGTTCTGTCTCTTGCCTCTAGTTAGTTTCTGGTCTATTAGCGATGTTACCAAACAGACTAGTTCTGTCTCTTGCCTGTAGTTAGTGTCTCGTCTATTAGCGATGTTACCAAACAGACTAGTTCTGTCTCTTGCCTCTAGTTAGTGTCTGGTCTATTAGCGATGTTACCAACAGACTAGTTCTGTCTCTTGCCTGTAGTTAGTGTCTGGTCTATTAGCGATGTTACCAACAGACTAGTTCTGTCTCTTGCCTCTATTTAGCGTCTGGTCTATTCGCGATGTTACCAACAGACTAGTTCTGTCTCTTGCCTCTAGTTAGCGTCTGGTCTATTAGCGATGTTACCAAACAGACTAGTTCTGTCTTGCCTCTAGTTAGTGTCTGGTCTATTAGCGATGTTACCAAACAGACTAGTTCTGTCTCTTGCCTCTAGTTAGCGTCTGGTCTATTAGCGATGCTACCAAACAGACTAGTTATGTCTCTTGCCTCTAGTTAGCGTCTGGTCTATTAGCGATGTTACCAAACAGACTAGTTCTGTCTCTTGCAACTAGTTAGTGTCTGGTCTATTAGCGATGTTACCAAACAGACTAGTTCTGTCTCTTGCCTCTAGTTAGCGTCTGGTCTATTAGCGATGTTACCAAACAGACTAGTTCTGTCTCTTGCAACTAGTTAGTGTCTGGTCTATTAGCGATGTTACCAAACCGACTAGTTCTGTCTCTTGCCTCTAGTTAGCGTCTGGTCTATTAGCGATGTTACCAACAGACTAGTTCTGTCTCTTACCTCTAGTTAGCGTCAGGTCTATTAGCGATGTTACCAACAGACTAGTTCTGACTCTTGCCTCTAGTTAGCGTCTGGTCTATTAGCGATGTTACCAAACAGACTAGTTCTGTCTCTTGCCTCTAGTTAGTGTCTGGTCTATTAGCGATGTTACCAAACAGACTAGTTCTGTCTCTTGCCTCTAGTTAGCGTCTGGTCTATTAGCGATGTTACCAAACAGACTAGTTCTGTCTCTTGCCTCTAGTTAGTTTCTGGTCTATTAGCGATGTTACCAACAGACTAGTTCTTTGTCTTACCTCTAGTTAGTGTCTGGTCTATTAGCGATGTTACCAACAGACTAGTTCTGTCTCTTGCCTCTATTTAGCGTCTGGTCTATTAGCGATGTTACCAAACAGACGAGTTCTGTCTTGCCTCTAGTTAGCGTCTGGTCTATTAGCGATGTTACCAACAGACTAGTTCTGTGTCTTACCTCTAGTTAGCGTCTGGTCTATCAGCGATGTTACCAACAGACTAGTTCTGTCTCTTGCCTGTATTTAGCGTCTGGTCTATTAGCGATGTTACCAAACAGACTAGTTCTGTCTCTTGCCTCTAGTTAGTGTCTGGTCTATTAGCGATGTTACCAACAGACTAGTTCTGTCTCTTGCCTGTAGTTAGTGTCTGGTCTATTAGCGATGTTACCAACAGACTAGTTCTGTCTCTTGCCTCTATTTAGCGTCTGGTCTATTAGCGATGTTACCAAACAGACTAGTTCTGTCTTGCCTCTAGTTAGTGTCTGGTCTATTAGCGATGTTACCAACAGACTAGTTCTGTCTCTTGCCTGTAGTTAGTGTCTGGTCTATTAGCGATGTTACCAAACAGACTAGTTCTGTCTCTTGCCTCTAGTTAGTGTCTGGTCTATTAGCGATGTTACCAACAGACTAGTTCTGTCTCTTGCCTGTAGTTAGTGTCTGGTCTATTAGCGATGTTACCAACAGACTAGTTCTGTCTCTTGCCTCTATTTAGCGTCTGGTCTATTAGCGATGTTACCAAACAGACTAGTTCTGTCTTGCCTCTAGTTAGTGTCTGGTCTATTCGCGATGTTACCAACAGACTAGTTCTGTCTCTTGCCTCTAGTTAGCGTCTGGTCTATTAGCGATGTTACCAAACAGACTAGTTCTGTCTTGCCTCTAGTTAGTGTCTGGTCTATTAGCGATGTTACCAAACAGACTAGTTCTGTCTCTTGCCTCTAGTTAGCGTCTGGTCTATTAGCGATGCTACCAAACAGACTAGTTATGTCTCTTGCCTCTAGTTAGCGTCTGGTCTATTAGCGATGTTACCAAACAGACTAGTTCTGTCTCTTGCAACTAGTTAGTGTCTGGTCTATTAGCGATGTTACCAAACAGACTAGTTCTGTCTCTTGCCTCTAGTTAGCGTCTGGTCTATTAGCGATGTTACCAAACAGACTAGTTCTGTCTCTTGCAACTAGTTAGTGTCTGGTCTATTAGCGATGTTACCAAACCGACTAGTTCTGTCTCTTGCCTCTAGTTAGCGTCTGGTCTATTAGCGATGTTACCAACAGACTAGTTCTGTCTCTTGCCTCTAGTTAGCGTCAGGTCTATTAGCGATGTTACCAACAGACTAGTTCTGACTCTTGCCTCTAGTTAGCGTCTGGTCTATTAGCGATGTTACCAAACAGACTAGTTCTGTCTCTTACCTCTAGTTAGTGTCTGGTCTATTAGCGATGTTACCAAACAGACTAGTTCTGTCTCTTGCCTCTAGTTAGCGTCTGGTCTATTAGCGATGTTACCAAACAGACTAGTTCTGTCTCTTGCCTCTAGTTAGTTTCTGGTCTATTAGCGATGTTACCAACAGACTAGTTCTTTGTCTTACCTCTAGTTAGCGTCTGGTCTATCAGCGATGTTACCAACAGACTAGTTCTGTCTCTTGCCACTATTTAGCGTCTGGTCTATTAGCGATGTTACCAAACAGACTAGTTCTGTCTCTTGCCTCTAGTTAGTGTCTGGTCTATTAGCGATGTTACCAAAAGACTAGTTCTGTCTCTTGCCTGTAGTTAGTGTCTGGTCTATTAGCGATGTTACCAACAGACTAGTTCTGTCTCTTGCCTCTATTTAGCGTCTGGTCTATTAGCGATGTTACCAAACAGACGAGTTCTGTCTTGCCTCTAGTTAGCGTCTGGTCTATTAGCGATGTTACCAACAGACTAGTTCTGTGTCTTACCTCTAGTTAGCGTCTGGTCTATCAGCGATGTTACCAACAGACTAGTTCTGTCTCTTGCCTGTATTTAGCGTCTGGTCTATTAGCGATGTTACCAAACAGACTAGTTCTGTCTCTTGCCTCTAGTTAGTGTCTGGTCTATTAGCGATGTTACCAACAGACTAGTTCTGTCTCTTGCCTCTATTTAGCGTCTGGTCTATTAGCGATGTTACCAAACAGACTAGTTCTGTCTTGCCTCTAGTTAGTGTCTGGTCTATTAGCGATGTTACCAACAGACTAGTTCTGTCTCTTGCCTCTAGTTAGCGTCTGGTCTATTAGCGATGTTACCAAACAGACTAGTTCTGTCTTGCCTCTAGTTAGTGTCTGGTCTATTAGCGATGTTACCAAACAGACTAGTTCTGTCTCTTGCCTCTAGTTAGCGTCTGGTCTATTAGCGATGTTACCAAACAGACTAGTTATGTCTCTTGCCTCTAGTTAGCGTCTGGTCTATTAGCGATGTTACCAAACAGACTAGTTCTGTCTCTTGCCTCTAGTTAGTGTCTGGTCTATTAGCGATGTTACCAAACAGACTAGTTCTGTCTCTTGCCTCTAGTTAGCGTCTGGTCTATTAGCGATGTTACCAAACAGACTAGTTCTGTCTCTTGCCTCTAGTTAGTGTCTGGTCTATTAGCGATGTTACCAAACAGACTAGTTCTGTCTCTTGCCTCTAGTTAGCGTCTGGTCTATTAGCGATGTTACCAAACAGACTAGTTCTGTCTCTTGCCTCTAGTTAGTTTCTGGTCTATTAGCGATGTTACCAAACAGACTAGTTCTGTCTCTTGCCTCTAGTTAGTGTCTGGTCTATTAGCGATGTTACCAACAGACTAGTTCTGTCTCTTGCCTGTAGTTAGTGTCTGGTCTATTAGCGATGTTACCAACAGACTAGTTCTGTCTCTTGCCTCTATTTAGCGTCTGGTCTATTAGCGATGTTACCAAACAGACTAGTTCTGTCTTGCCTCTAGTTAGTAACTGGTCTATTCGCGATGTTACCAACAGACTAGTTCTGTCTCTTGCCTCTAGTTAGCGTCTGGTCTATTAGCGATGTTACCAAACAGACTAGTTCTGTCTTGCCATTAGTTAGTGTCTGGTCTATTAGCGATATTACCAAACAGACTAGTTCTGTCTCTTGCCTCTAGTTAGCGTCTGGTCTATTAGCGATGCTACCAAACAGACTAGTTATGTCTCTTGCCTCTAGTTAGCGTCTGGTCTATTAGCGATGTTACCAAACAGACTAGTTCTGTCTCTTGCAACTAGTTAGTGTCTGGTCTATTAGCGATGTTACCAAACAGACTAGTTCTGTCTCTTGCCTCTAGTTAGCGTCTGGTCTATTAGCGATGTTACCAAACAGACTAGTTCTGTCTCTTGCAACTAGTTAGTGTCTGGTCTATTAGCGATGTTACCAAACCGACTAGTTATGTCTCTTGCCTCTAGTTAGCGTCTGGTCTATTAGCGATGTTACCAACAGACTAGTTCTGTCTCTTGCCTCTAGTTAGCGTCAGGTCTATTAGCGATGTTACCAACAGACTAGTTCTGACTCTTGCCTCTAGTTAGCGTCTGGTCTATTAGCGATGTTACCAAACAGACTAGTTCTGTCTCTTGCCTCTAGTTAGTGTCTGGTCTATTAGCGATGTTACCAAACAGACTAGTTCTGTCTCTTGCCTCTAGTTAGCGTCTGGTCTATTAGCGATGTTACCAAACAGACTAGTTCTGTCTCTTGCCTCTAGTTAGTTTCTGGTCTATTAGCGATGTTACCAACAGACTAGTTCTTTGTCTTACCTCTAGTTAGCGTCTGGTCTATCAGATTTTTTACCAACAGACTAGTTCTGTCTCTTGCCTCTATTTAGCGTCTGGTCTATTAGCGATGTTACCAAACAGACTAGTTCTGTCTCTTGCCTCTAGTTAGTGTCTGGTCTATTAGCGATGTTACCAAAAGACTAGTTCTGTCTCTTGCCTGTAGTTAGTGTCTGGTCTATTAGCGATGTTACCAACAGACTAGTTCTGTCTCTTGCCTCTATTTAGCGTCTGGTCTATTAGCGATGTTACCAAACAGACTAGTTCTGTCTTGCCTCTAGTTAGCGTCTGGTCTATTAGCGATGTTACCAACAGACTAGTTCTGTGTCTTACCTCTAGTTAGCGTTTGGTCTATCAGCGATGTTACCAACAGACTAGTTCTGTCTCTTGCCTGTATTTAGCGTCTGGTCTATTAGCGATGTTACCAAACAGACTAGTTCTGTCTCTTGCCTCTAGTTAGTGTCTGGTCTATTAGCGATGTTACCAACAGACTAGTTCTGTCTCTTGCCTCTATTTAGCGTCTGGTCTATTAGCGATGTTACCAAACAGACTAGTTCTGTCTCATGCATCTAGTTAGCGTCTGGTCTGTTAGCGATGTTATCAAACAGACTAGTTCTGTCTCTTGCCTCTAGTTAGCGTCTGGTCTATTAGCGATGTTACCAAACAGAATAGTTCTGTCTCTTGCCTCTAGTTAGCGTCTGGTCTATTAGCGATGTTACCAAACAGACGAGTTCTGTCTTGCCTCTAGTTAGCGTCTGGTCTATTAGCGATGTTACCAACAGACTAGTTCTGTGTCTTACCTCTAGTTAGCGTCTGGTCTATCAGCGATGTTACCAACAGACTAGTTCTGTCTCTTGCCTGTATTTAGCGTCTGGTCTATTAGCGATGTTACCAAACAGACTAGTTCTGTCTCTTGCCTCTAGTTAGTGTCTGGTCTATTAGCGATGTTACCAACAGACTAGTTCTGTCTCTTGCCTCTATTTAGCGTCTGGTCTATTAGCGATGTTACCAAACAGACTAGTTCTGTCTTGCCTCTAGTTAGTGTCTGGTCTATTAGCGATGTTACCAACAGACTAGTTCTGTCTCTTGCCTCTAGTTAGCGTCTGGTCTATTAGCGATGTTACCAAACAGACTAGTTCTGTCTTGCCTCTAGTTAGTGTCTGGTCTATTAGCGATGTTACCAAACAGACTAGTTCTGTCTCTTGCCTCTAGTTAGCGTCTGGTCTATTAGCGATGTTACCAAACAGACTAGTTATGTCTCTTGCCTCTAGTTAGCGTCTGGTCTATTAGCGATGTTACCAAACAGACTAGTTCTGTCTCTTGCCTCTAGTTAGTGTCTGGTCTATTAGCGATGTTACCAAACAGACTAGTTCTGTCTCTTGCCTCTAGTTAGCGTCTGGTCTATTAGCGATGTTACCAAACAGACTAGTTCTGTCTCTTGCCTCTAGTTAGTGTCTGGTCTATTAGCGATGTTACCAAACAGACTAGTTCTGTCTCTTGCCTCTAGTTAGCGTCTGGTCTATTAGCGATGTTACCAAACAGACTAGTTCTGTCTCTTGCCTCTAGTTAGTTTCTGGTCTATTAGCGATGTTACCAAACAGACTAGTTCTGTCTCTTGCCTCTAGTTAGTGTCTGGTCTATTAGCGATGTTACCAACAGACTAGTTCTGTCTCTTGCCTGTAGTTAGTGTCTGGTCTATTAGCGATGTTACCAACAGACTAGTTCTGTCTCTTGCCTCTATTTAGCGTCTGGTCTATTAGCGATGTTACCAAACAGACTAGTTCTGTCTTGCCTCTAGTTAGTAACTGGTCTATTCGCGATGTTACCAACAGACTAGTTCTGTCTCTTGCCTCTAGTTAGCGTCTGGTCTATTAGCGATGTTACCAAACAGACTAGTTCTGTCTTGCCATTAGTTAGTGTCTGGTCTATTAGCGATATTACCAAACAGACTAGTTCTGTCTCTTGCCTCTAGTTAGCGTCTGGTCTATTAGCGATGCTACCAAACAGACTAGTTATGTCTCTTGCCTCTAGTTAGCGTCTGGTCTATTAGCGATGTTACCAAACAGACTAGTTCTGTCTCTTGCAACTAGTTAGTGTCTGGTCTATTAGCGATGTTACCAAACAGACTAGTTCTGTCTCTTGCCTCTAGTTAGCGTCTGGTCTATTAGCGATGTTACCAAACAGACTAGTTCTGTCTCTTGCAACTAGTTAGTGTCTGGTCTATTAGCGATGTTACCAAACCGACTAGTTATGTCTCTTGCCTCTAGTTAGCGTCTGGTCTATTAGCGATGTTACCAACAGACTAGTTCTGTCTCTTGCCTCTAGTTAGCGTCAGGTCTATTAGCGATGTTACCAACAGACTAGTTCTGACTCTTGCCTCTAGTTAGCGTCTGGTCTATTAGCGATGTTACCAAACAGACTAGTTCTGTCTCTTGCCTCTAGTTAGTGTCTGGTCTATTAGCGATGTTACCAAACAGACTAGTTCTGTCTCTTGCCTCTAGTTAGCGTCTGGTCTATTAGCGATGTTACCAAACAGACTAGTTCTGTCTCTTGCCTCTAGTTAGTTTCTGGTCTATTAGCGATGTTACCAACAGACTAGTTCTTTGTCTTACCTCTAGTTAGCGTCTGGTCTATCAGATTTTTTACCAACAGACTAGTTCTGTCTCTTGCCTCTATTTAGCGTCTGGTCTATTAGCGATGTTACCAAACAGACTAGTTCTGTCTCTTGCCTCTAGTTAGTGTCTGGTCTATTAGCGATGTTACCAAAAGACTAGTTCTGTCTCTTGCCTGTAGTTAGTGTCTGGTCTATTAGCGATGTTACCAACAGACTAGTTCTGTCTCTTGCCTCTATTTAGCGTCTGGTCTATTAGCGATGTTACCAAACAGACTAGTTCTGTCTTGCCTCTAGTTAGCGTCTGGTCTATTAGCGATGTTACCAACAGACTAGTTCTGTGTCTTACCTCTAGTTAGCGTTTGGTCTATCAGCGATGTTACCAACAGACTAGTTCTGTCTCTTGCCTGTATTTAGCGTCTGGTCTATTAGCGATGTTACCAAACAGACTAGTTCTGTCTCTTGCCTCTAGTTAGTGTCTGGTCTATTAGCGATGTTACCAACAGACTAGTTCTGTCTCTTGCCTCTATTTAGCGTCTGGTCTATTAGCGATGTTACCAAACAGACTAGTTCTGTCTCATGCATCTAGTTAGCGTCTGGTCTGTTAGCGATGTTATCAAACAGACTAGTTCTGTCTCTTGCCTCTAGTTAGCGTCTGGTCTATTAGCGATGTTACCAAACAGAATAGTTCTGTCTCTTGCCTCTAGTTAGCGTCTGGTCTATTAGCGATGTTACCAAACAGACTAGTTCTGTCTTGCCTCTAGTTAGTGTCTGGTCTATTAGCGATGTTACCAAACAGACTAGTTCTGTCTCTTGCCTCTAGTTAGCGTCTGGTCTATTAGCGATGTTACCAAACAGACTAGTTATGTCTCTTGCCTCTAGTTAGCGTCTGGTCTATTAGCGATGTTACCAAACAGACTAGTTCTGTCTCTTGCCTCTAGTTAGTGTCTGGTCTATTAGCGATGTTACCAAACAGACTAGTTCTGTCTCTTGCCTCTAGTTAGCGTCTGGTCTATTAGCGATGTTACCAAACAGACTAGTTCTGTCTCTTGCCTCTAGTTAGTTTCTGGTCTATTAGCGATGTTACCAACAGACTAGTTCTTTGTCTTACCTCTAGTTAGCGTCTGGTCTATCAGCGATGTTACCAACAGATAGTTCTGTCTCTTGCCTCTATTTAGCGTCTGGTCTATTAGCGATGTTACCAAACAGACTAGTTCTGTCTCTTGCCTCTAGTTAGTGTCTGGTCTATTAGCGATGTTACCAAAAGACTAGTTCTGTCTCTTGCCTGTAGTTAGTGTCTGGTCCATTAGCGATGTTACCAACAGACTAGTTCTGTCTCTTGCCTCTATTTAGCGTCTGGTCTATTAGCGATGTTACCAAACAGACTAGTTCTGTCTTGCCTCTAGTTAGCGTATGGTCTATTAGCGATGTTACCAACAGACTAGTTCTGTGTCTTACCTCTAGTTAGCGTCTGGTCTATCAGCGATGTTACCAACAGACTAGTTCTGTCTCTTGCCTGTATTTAGCGTCTGGTCTATTAGCGATGTTACCAAACAGACTAGTTCTGTCTCTTGCCTCTAGTTAGTGTCTGGTCTATTAGCGATGTTACCAACAGACTAGTTCTGTCTCTTGCCTGTAGTTAGTGTCTGGTCTATTAGCGATGTTACCAACAGACTAGTTCTGTCTCTTGCCTCTATTTAGCGTCTGGTCTATTAGCGATGTTACCAAACAGACTAGTTCTGTCTTGCCTCTAGTTAGTGTCTGGTCTATTAGCGATGTTACCAACAGACTAGTTCTGTCTCTTGCCTCTAGTTAGCGTCTGGTCTATTAGCGATGTTACCAAACAGACTAGTTCTGTCTTGCCTCTAGTTAGTGTCTGGTATATTAGCGATGTTACCAAACAGACTAGTTCTGTCTCTTGCCTCTAGTTAGCGTCTGGTCTATTAGCGATGTTACCAAACAGACTAGTTATGTCTCTTGCCTCTAGTTAGCGTCTGGTCTATTAGCGATGTTACCAAACAGAATAGTTCTGTCTCTTGCCTCTAGTTAGTGTCTGGTCTATTAGCGATGTTACCAAACAGACTAGTTCTGTCTCTTGCCTCTAGTTAGCGTCTGGTCTATTAGCGATGTTACCAAACAGACTAGTTCTGTCTCTTGCCTCTAGTTAGTTTCTGGTCTATTAGCGATGTTACCAAACAGACTAGTTCTGTCTCTTGCCTCTAGTTAGTGTCTGGCCTATTAGCGATGTTACCAACAGACTAGTTCTGTCTCTTGCCTGTAGTTAGTGTCTGGTCTATTAGCGATGTTACCAACAGACTAGTTCTGTCTCTTGCCTCTATTTAGCGTCTGGTCTATTAGCGATGTTACCAAACAGACTAGTTCTGTCTTGCCTCTAGTTAGTGTCTGGTCTATTCGCGATGTTACCAACAGACTAGTTCTGTCTCTTGCCTCTAGTTAGCGTCTGGTCTATTAGCGATGTTACCAAACAGACTAGTTCTGTCTTGCCTCTAGTTAGTGTCTGGTCTATTAGCGATGTTACCAAACAGACTAGTTCTGTCTCTTGCCTCTAGTTAGCGTCTGGTCTATTAGCGATGTTACCAAACAGACTAGTTCTGTCTTGCCTCTAGTTAGTGTCTGGTCTATTAGCGATGTTACCAAACAGACTAGTTCTGTCTCTTGCCTCTAGTTAGCGTCTGGTCTATTAGCGATGTTACCAAACAGACTAGTTATGTCTCTTGCCTCTAGTTAGCGTCTGGTCTATTAGCGATGTTACCAAACAGAATAGTTCTGTCTCTTGCCTCTAGTTAGTGTCTGGTCTATTAGCGATGTTACCAAACAGACTAGTTCTGTCTCTTACCTCTAGTTAGCGTCTGGTCTATTAGCGATGTTACCAAACAGACTAGTTCTGTCTCTTGCCTCTAGTTAGTTTCTGGTCTATTAGCGATGTTACCAAACAGACTAGTTCTGTCTCTTGCCTCTAGTTAGTGTCTGGTCTATTAGCGATGTTACCAACAGACTAGTTCTGTCTCTTGCCTGTAGTTAGTGTCTGGTCTATTAGCGATGTTACCAACAGACTAGTTCTGTCTCTTGCCTCTATTTAGCGTCTGGTCTATTAGCGACGTTACCAAACAGACTAGTTCTGTCTTGCCTCTAGTTAGTGTCTGGTCTATTCGCCATGTTACCAACAGACTAGTTCTGTCTCTTGCCTCTAGTTAGCGTCTGGTCTATTAGCGATGTTACCAAACAGACTAGTTCTGTCTTGCCTCTAGTTAGTGTCTGGTCTATTAGCGATGTTACCAAACAGACTAGTTCTGTCTCTTGCCTCTAGTTAGCGTCTGGTCTATTAGCGATGCTACCAAACAGACTAGTTATGTCTCTTGCCTCTAGTTAGCGTCTGGTCTATTAGCGATGTTACCAAACAGACTAGTTCTGTCTCTTGCAACTAGTTAGTGTCTGGTCTATTAGCGATGTTACCAAACAGACTAGTTCTGTCTCTTGCCTCTAGTTAGCGTCTGGTCTATTAGCGATGTTACCAAACAGACTAGTTCTGTCTCTTGCAACTAGTTAGTGTCTGGTCTATTAGCGATGTTACCAAACCGACTAGTTCTGTCTCTTGCCTCTAGTTAGTGTCTGGTCTATTAGCGATGTTACCAACAGACTAGTTCTGTCTCTTGCCTCTAGTTAGCGTCAGGTCTATTAGCGATGTTACCAACAGACTAGTTCTGACTCTTGCCTCTAGTTAGCGTCTGGTCTATTAGCGATGTTACCAAACAGACTAGTTCTGTCTCTTGCCTCTAGTTAGTGTCTGGTCTATTAGCGATGTTACCAAACAGACTAGTTCTGTCTCTTGCCTCTAGTTAGCGTCTGGTCTATTAGCGATGTTTCCAAACAGAGTAGTTCTGTCTCTTGCCTCTAGTTAGTTTCTGGTCTATTAGTGATGTTACCAACAGACTAGTTCTTTGTCTTACCTCTAGTTAGCGTCTGGTCTATCAGCGATGTTACCAACAGACTAGTTCTGTCTCTTGCCTCTATTTAGCGTCTGGTCTATTAGCGATGTTACCAAACAGACTAGTTCTGTCTCTTGCCTCTAGTAAGTGTCTGGTCTATTAGCGATGTTACCAAAAGACTAGTTCTGTCTCTTGCCTGTAGTTAGTGTCTGGTCTATTAGCGATGTTACCAACAGACTAGTTCTGTCTCTTGCCTCTATTTAGCGTCTGGTCTATTAGCGATGTTACCAAACAGACTAGTTCTGTCTTGCCTCTAGTTAGCGTCTGGTCTATTAGCGATGTTACCAACAGACTAGTTCTGTGTCTTACCTCTAGTTAGCGTCTGGTCTATCAGCGATGTTACCAACAGACTAGTTCTGTCTCTTGCCTGTATTTAGCGTCTGGTCTATTAGCGATGTTACCAAACAGACTAGTTCTGTCTCTTGCCTCTAGTTAGTGTCTGGTCTATTAGCGATGTTACCAACAGACTAGTTCTGTCTCTTGCCTGTAGTTAGTGTCTGGTCTATTAGCGATGTTACCAACAGACTAGTTCTGTCTCTTGCCTCTATTTAGCGTCTGGTCTATTAGCGATGTTACCAAACAGACTAGTTCTGTCTTGCCTCTAGTTAGTGTCTGGTCTATTAGCGATGTTACCAACAGACTAGTTCTGTCTCTTGCCTCTAGTTAGCGTCTGCTCTATTAGCGATGTTACCAAACAGACTAGTTCTGTCTTGCCTCTAGTTAGTGTCTGGTCTATTAGCGATGTTACCAAACAGACTAGTTCTGTCTCTTGCCTCTAGTTAGCGTCTGGTCTATTAGCGATGTTACCAAACAGACTAGTTATGTCTCTTGCCTCTAGTTAGCGTCTGGTCTATTAGCGATGTTACCAAACAGACTAGTTCTGTCTCTTGCCTCTAGTTAGTGTCTGGTCTATTAGCGATGTTACCAAACAGACTAGTTCTGTCTCTTGCCTCTAGTTAGCGTCTGGTCTATTAGCGATGTTACCAAACAGACTAGTTCTGTCTCTTGCCTCTAGTTAGTTTCTGGTCTATTAGCGATGTTACCAAACAGACTAGTTCTGTCTCTTGCCTCTAGTTAGCGTCTGGTCTATTAGCGATGTTACCAAACAGACTAGTTCTGTCTTGCCTCTAGTTAGTGTCTGGTCTATTAGCGATATTACCAAACAGACTAGTTCTGTCTCTTGCCTCTAGTTAGCGTCTGGTCTATTAGCGATGCTACCAAACAGACTAGTTATGTCTCTTGCCTCTAGTTAGCGTCTGGTCTATTAGCGATGTTACCAAACAGACTAGTTCTGTCTCTTGCAACTAGTTAGTGTCTGGTCTATTAGCGATGTTACCAAACAGACTAGTTCTGTCTCTTGCCTCTAGTTAGCGTCTGGTCTATTAGCGATGTTACCAAACAGACTAGTTCTGTCTCTTGCAACTAGATAGTGTCTGGTCTATTAGCGATGTTACCAAACCGACTAGTTCTGTCTCTTGCCTCTAGTTAGCGTCTGGTCTATTAGCGATGTTACCAAACAGACTAGTTATGTCTCTTGCCTCTAGTTAGTGTCTGGTCTATTAGCGATGTTACCAACAGACTAGTTCTGTCTCGTGCCTGTAGTTAGTGTCTGGTCTATTAGCGATGTTACCAACAGACTAGTTCTGTCTCTTGCCTCTATTTAGCGTCTGGTCTATTAGCGATGTTACCAAACAGACTAGTTCTGTCTTGCCTCTAGTTAGTAACTGGTCTATTCGCGATGTTACCAACAGACTAGTTCTGTCTCTTGCCTCTAGTTAGCGTCTGGTCTATTAGCGATGTTACCAAACAGACTAGTTCTGTCTTGCCTCTAGTTAGTGTCTGGTCTATTAGCGATATTACCAAACAGACTAGTTCTGTCTCTTGCCTCTAGTTAGCGTCTGGTCTATTAGCGATGCTACCAAACAGACTAGTTATGTCTTGCCTCTAGTTAGTGTCTGGTCTATTAGCGATGTTACCAACAGACTAGTTCTGTCTCGTGCCTGTAGTTAGTGTCTGGTCTATTAGCGATGTTACCAACAGACTAGTTCTGTCTCTTGCCTCTATTTAGCGTCTGGTCTATTAGCGATGTTACCAAACAGACTAGTTCTGTCTTGCCTCTAGTTAGTAACTGGTCTATTCGCGATGTTACCAACAGACTAGTTCTGTCTCTTGCCTCTAGTTAGCGTCTGGTCTATTAGCGATGTTACCAAACAGACTAGTTCTGTCTTGCCTCTAGTTAGTGTCTGGTCTATTAGCGATATTACCAAACAGACTAGTTCTGTCTCTTGCCTCTAGTTAGCGTCTGGTCTATCAGCGATGTTACCAACAGACTAGTTCTGTCTCTTGCCTGTATTTAGCGTCTGGTCTATTAGCGATGTTACCAAACAGACTAGTTCTGTCTCTTGCCACTAGTTAGTGTCTGGTCTATTAGCGATGTTACCAACAGACTAGTTCTGTCTCTTGCCTGTAGTTAGTGTCTGGTCTATTAGCGATGTTACCAACAGACTAGTTCTGTCTCTTGCCTCTATTTAGCGTCTGGTCTATTAGCGATGTTACCAAACAGACTAGTTCTGTCTTGCCTCTAGTTAGTGTCTGGTCTATTAGCGATGTTACCAACAGACTAGTTCTGTCTCTTGCCTCTAGTTAGCGTCTGGTCTATTAGCGATGTTACCAAACAGACCAGTTCTGTCTTGCCTCTAGTTAGTGTCTGGTCTATTAGCGATGTTACCAAACAGACTAGTTCTGTCTCTTGCCTCTAGTTAGCGTCTGGTCTATTAGCGATGTTACCAAACAGACTAGTTATGTCTCTTGCCTCTAGTTAGCGTCTGGTCTATTAGCGATGTTACCAAACAGACTAGTTCTGTCTCTTGCCTCTAGTTAGTGTCTGGTCTATTAGCGATGTTACCAAACAGACTAGTTCTGTCTCTTGCCTCTAGTTAGCGTCTGGTCTATTAGCGATGTTACCAAACAGACTAGTTCTGTCTCTTGCCTCTAGTTAGTTTCTGGTCTATTAGCGATGTTACCAAACAGACTAGTTATGTCTCTTGCCTCTAGTTAGTGTCTGGTCTATTAGCGATGTTACCAACAGACTAGTTCTGTCTCGTGCCTGTAGTTAGTGTCTGGTCTATTAGCGATGTTACCAACAGACTAGTTCTGTCTCTTGCCTCTATTTAGCGTCTGGTCTATTAGCGATGTTACCAAACAGACTAGTTCTGTCTTGCCTCTAGTTAGTAACTGGTCTATTCGCGATGTTACCAACAGACTAGTTCTGTCTCTTGCCTCTAGTTAGCGTCTGGTCTATTAGCGATGTTACCAAACAGACTAGTTCTGTCTTGCCTCTAGTTAGTGTCTGGTCTATTAGCGATATTACCAAACAGACTAGTTCTGTCTCTTGCCTCTAGTTAGCGTCTGGTCTATTAGCGATGCTACCAAACAGACTAGTTATGTCTCTTGCCTCTAGTTAGCGTCTGGTCTATTAGCGATGTTACCAAACAGACTAGTTCTGTCTCTTGCAACTAGTTAGTGTCTGGTCTATTAGCGATGTTACCAAACAGACTAGTTCTGTCTCTTGCCTCTAGTTAGCGTCTGGTCTATTAGCGATGTTACCAAACAGACTAGTTCTGTCTCTTGCAACTAGATAGTGTCTGGTCTATTAGCGATGTTACCAAACCGACTAGTTCTGTCTCTTGCCTCTAGTTAGCGTCTGGTCTATTAGCGATGTTACCAACAGACTAGTTCTGTCTCTTGCCTCTAGTTAGCGTCAGGTCTATTAGCGATGTTACCAACAGACTAGTTCTGACTCTTGCCTCTAGTTAGCGTCTGGTCTATTAGCGATGTTACCAAACAGACTAGTTCTGTCTCTTGCCTCTAGTTAGTGTCTGGTCTATTAGCGATGTTACCAAACAGACTAGTTCTGTCTCTTGCCTCTAGTTAGCGTCTGGTCTATTAGCGATGTTACCAAACAGACTAGTTCTGTCTCTTGCCTCTAGTTATTTTCTGGTCTATTAGCGATGTTACCAACAGACTAGTTCTTTGTCTTACCTCTAGTTAGCGTCTGGTCTATCAGATTTTTTACCAACAGACTAGTTCTGTCTCTTGCCTCTATTTAGCGTCTGGTCTATTAGCGATGTTACCAAACAGACTAGTTCTGTGTCTTACCTCTAGTTAGTGTCTGGTCTATTAGCGATGTTACCAAAAGACTAGTTCTGTCTCTTGCCTGTAGTTAGTGTCTGGTCTATTAGCGATGTTACCAACAGACTAGTTCTGTCTCTTGCCTCTATTTAGCGTCTGGTCTATTAGCGATGTTACCAAACAGACTAGTTCTGTCTTGCCTCTAGTTAGCGTCTGGTCTATTAGCGATGTTACCAACAGACTAGTTCTGTGTCTTACCTCTAGTTAGCGTTTGGTCTATCAGCGATGTTACCAACAGACTAGTTCTGTTTCTTGCCTGTATTTAGCGTCTGGTCTATTAGCGATGTTACCAAACAGACTAGTTCTGTCTCTTGCCTCTAGTTAGTGTCTGGTCTATTAGCGATGTTACCAACAGACTAGTTCTGTCTCTTGCCTGTAGTTAGTTTCTGGTCTATTAGCGATGTTACCAACAGACTAGTTCTGTCTCTTGCCTCTATTTAGCGTCTGGTCTATTAGCGATGTTACCAAACAGACTAGTTCTGTCTTTCCTCTAGTTAGTGTCTGGTCTATTAGCGATGTTACCAACAGACTAGTTCTGTCTCTTGCCTCTAGTTAGCGTCTGGTCTATTAGCGATGTTACCAAACAGACTAGTTCTGTCTTGCCTCTAGTTAGTGTCTGGTCTATTAGCGATGTTACCAAACAGACTAGTTCTGTCTCTTGCCTCTAGTTAGCGTCTGGTCTATTAGCGATGTTACCAAACAGACTAGTTATGTCTCTTGCCTCTAGTTAGCGTCTGGTCTATTAGCGATGTTACCAAACAGACTAGTTCTGTCTCTTGCCTCTAGTTAGTGTCTGGTCTATTAGCGATGTTACCAAACAGACTAGTTCTGTCTCTTGCCTCTAGTTAGCGTCTGGTCTATTAGCGATGTTACCAAACAGACTAGTTCTGTCTCTTGCCTCTAGTTAGTTTCTGGTCTATTAGCGATGTTACCAAACAGACTGGTTCTGTCTCTTGCCTCTAGTTAGTGTCTGGTCTATTAGCGATGTTACCAACAGACTAGTTCTGTCTCTTGCCTGTAGTTAGTGTCTGGTCTATTAGCGATGTTACCAACAGACTAGTTCTGTCTCTTGCCTCTATTTAGCGTCTGGTCTATTAGCGATGTTACCAAACAGACTAGTTCTGTCTTGCCTCTAGTTAGTGTCTGGTCTATTCGCGATGTTACCAACAGCCTAGTTCTGTCTCTTGCCTCTAGTTAGCGTCTGGTCTATTAGCGATGTTACCAAACAGACTAGTTCTGTCTTGCCTCTAGTTAGTGTCTGGTCTATTAGCGATGTTACCAAACAGACTAGTTCTGTCTCTTGCCTCTAGTTAGCGTCTGGTCTATTAGCGATGCTACCAAACAGACTAGTTATGTCTCTTGCCTCTAGTTAGCGTCTGGTCTATTAGCGATGTTACCAAACAGACTAGTTCTGTCTCTTGCAACTAGTTAGTGTCTGGTCTATTAGCGATGTTACCAAACAGACTAGTTCTGTCTCTTGCCTCTAGTTAGCGTCTGGTCTATTAGCGATGTTACCAAACAGACTAGTTCTGTCTCTTGCAACTAGTTAGTGTCTGGTCTATTAGCGATGTTACCAAACCGACTAGTTCTGTCTCTTGCCTCTAATTAGCGTCTGGTCTATTAGCGATGTTACCAACAGACTAGTTCTGTCTCTTGCCTCTAGTTAGCGTCAGGTCCAGGGACGGCCTGTTCAATAGGGCGATATGGGCGACGCACTGCCAAACGGGAAAAGGAAGGGATTTTTTTCTAATCAATTATATCACGGCAACAGTACTCGTTATCAGTGTTCTAATCTGATCTGACTGCCACTAAATGTCAAATCAGGCTAAAGTCGTCTTTCAAATGGCCCCGCCCGTTTTTGGGGCGATTTCAGTCAGGTTGAAAATCGCCCAGAAGTCTCTCATAGCCTGTCATGTAAAATCTATTTTTTTCAAATTTCAAAGCTTTCAATACATTCTCTATGGGTGTCTGTGGGCTTGCACTTACGCGCTTTCGTCATACGTGACGTAACCATGAACGTAACTAAGAAAATAGCAGCTAGCAGCGTCTCTGTTGCGACCTGCAGTGTGGCGTTATTTTATGTTTTTAATTTGTAGACTTAGTTTACAAACATTCTGCCAACCATGGATTTTTACAGTGGTGGGTTTTGGACTGATCTTGTTGATCGTGTACATACCCGCTACGAACGGACTAAATAATGAAAACGCTGCTGGCAGCGGAATCCAATACAGCTGGGAGACTTGGCTGGATGACAGAGTCCCGGACAGAGAAGTGGAGCCGGCCGGCTTCACCCTGGTCAGAGCGGACCGCGATCCTGGTAAGAGAGCGACTCTGTACCCCCCGACATTGAACTGCTTTCTGTGTCACTGCGACCTTACTATCTGCCCCGTGAGTTCCCCCAATTGTTTGTTACCGTTGTGTACTGTTGATAATCACAAGTTTACTGGAGAACTGAGACCAAGTAGAGACTTTGGACAGGGTGGATATGGTATAATAAAGGCAGTTTATTCAGAGGTAAAGATATCTGGAATCGCGTGCACGGACCCGTTCGTCAAACTCTTAGGGAGCTATCTGAAGAGAGCCCCGAAAACATTGTGTGCAGACATTTTATACAATAAATGATGTAGGTTGAATCTAGTAGTTCTGATCTTCTGATTGGTCCTGATGAGTTGGGCGAGGTCCCCTCCACTGTTGCATTGGCTCTGAGTCGGGTTCTCTGTCTTCAAATGTTCAGCCTAAAGAGAGGGGATTTTTGTGTGTGTGTGTGTGTGTGTTTAACAGTGATGATGTGTGTGTGTGTGTGTGTTATCAGTGATGGTGTGTGTGTGTGTGTGTGTGTGTGTGTGTCCTCAGAGCAAGAACTCGTGAGTTGGAAGAACTGAGAGACCTATGGCGTGGGTGTTGTCCTTGGCCACCTGCTGACAAGGCTGACAAGATAGGACTCTTTTGTCCATTGTTATAGGATAGGAACAGCATTGATTGAAAACAAATGCCCAACACAAAATGGGTCATGCACAAGATTTTAGTCAGACCAAGCTATAACATTATATATTTACTACGACAGTACATTCAACCAAAAGCTAATATAACAAAGGCATCAGAGATTATTTATAATCTGTCACAGAAACTGGAATCCATCTCCCCAGATCAGTCAATAAATGCTTCTGGTATTGACTTATATGCTGCCCCTGTCTTCATGTTGTTGCTGGACATATCTTTTTTAAAATGTGTGTAGGTCACCTAAATCATCAGAAAAATTGCCCCTCCTGAGAATTTCTTCAGGAGCCGCCACTGGTCAGGTCTATTAGCGATGTTACCAACAGACTAGTTCTGACTCTTGCCTCTAGTTAGCGTCTGGTCTATTAGCGATGTACCAACAGACTAGTTCTGTCTCTTGCCTCTATTTAGCGTCTGGTCTATTAGCAATGTTACCAAACAGACTAGTTCTGTCTCTTGCCTCAAGTTAGCGTCTGGTCTATTAGCGATGTTACCAAACAGACTAGTTCTGTCTCTTGCCTCTAGTTAGCGTCTGGTCTATTAGCGATGTTACCAAACAGACTAGTTCTGTCTCTTGCCTCTAGTTAGCGTCAGGTCTATTAGCGATGTTACCAACAGACTAGTTCTGTCTCTTGCCTCTAGTTAGCGTCTGGTCTATTAGCGATGTTACCAACAGACTAGTTCTGTGTCTTACCTCTAGTTAGCGTCTGGTCTATCAGCGATGTTACCAACAGACTAGTTCTGTCTCTTGCCTCTATTTAGCGTCTGGTCTATTAGCGATGTTACCAAACAGACTAGTTCTGTCTCTTGCCTCTAGTTAGCGTCTGGTCTATTAGCGATGTTACCAACAGACTAGTTCTGTCTCTTTCCTCTAGTTAGCGTCTGGTCTATTAGCGATGTTACCAAACAGACTAGTTCTGTATCTTGCCTCTAGTTAGTGTCTGGTCTATTAGCGATGTTACCAACAGACTAGTTCTGTCTCTTTCCTCTAGTTAGCGTCTGGTCTATTAGCGATGTTACCAAACAGACTAGTTCTGTCTCTTGCCTCTACTTAGCGTCTGGTCTATTAGCGATGTTACCAACAGACTAGTTCTGTCTCTTGCCTCTAGTTAGCGTCTGGTCTATTAGCGATGTTACCAAACAGACTAGTTATGTCTCTTGCCTCTAGTTAGCGTCTGGTCTATTAGCGATGTTACCAAACAGACTAGTTCTGTCTCTTGCAACTAGTTAGTGTCTGGTCTATTAGCGATGTTACCAAACAGACTAGTTCTGTCTCTTGCCTCTAGTTAGCGTCTGGTCTATTAGCGATGTTACCAAACAGACTAGTTATGTCTCTTGCAACTAGTTAGTGTCTGGTCTATTAGCGATGTTACCAAACCGACTAGTTCTGTCTCTTGCCTCTAGTTAGCGTCTGGTCTATTAGCGATGTTACCAACAGACTAGTTCTGTCTCTTGCCTCTAGTTAGCGTCAGGTCTATTAGCGATGTTACCAACAGACTAGTTCTGACTCTTGCCTCTAGTTAGCGTCTGGTCTATTAGCGATGTACCAACAGACTAGTTCTGTCTCTTGCCTCTATTTAGCGTCTGGTCTATTAGCAATGTTACCAAACAGACTAGTTCTGTCTCTTGCCTCAAGTTAGCGTCTGGTCTATTAGCAATGTTACCAAACAGACTAGTTCTGTCTCTTGCCTCTAGTTAGCGTCTGGTCTATTAGCGATGTTACCAAACAGACTAGTTCTGTCTCTTGCCTCTAGTTAGCGTCAGGTCTATTAGCGATGTTACCAACAGACTAGTTCTGTCTCTTGCCTCTAGTTAGCGTCTGGTCTATTAGCGATGTTACCAACAGACTAGTTCTGTGTCTTACCTCTAGTTAGCGTCTGGTCTATCAGCGATTTTACCAACAGACAAGTTCTGTCTCTTGCCTCTATTCAGCGTCTGGTCTATTAGCGATGTTACCAAACAGACTAGTTCTGTCTCTTGCCTCTAGTTAGCGTCTGGTCTATTAGCGATGTTACCAAACAGACTAGTTCTGTATCTTGCCTCTAGTTAGTGTCTGGTCTATTAGCGATGTTACCAACAGACTAGTTCTGTCTCTTTCCTCTAGTTAGCGTCTGGTCTATTAGCGATGTAACCAAACAGACTAGTTCTGTCTCTTACCTCTAGTTAGCGTCTGGTCTATTAGCGATGTTACCAACAGACTAGTTCTGTCTCTTGCCTCTAGTTAGCGTCTGGTCTATTAGCGATGTTACCAACAGACTAGTTCTGTCTCTTGCCTCTATTCAGCGTCTGGCCTATTAGCAATGTTACCAAACAGACTTGTTCTGTCTCTTGCCTCAAGTTAGCGTCTGGTCTATTAGCGATGTTACCAAACAGACAAGTTCTGTCTCTTGCCTCTAGTTAGTGTCTGGTCTATTAGCGATGTTACCAACAGACTAGTTCTGTCTCTTGCCTCTAGTTAGTGTCTGGTCTATTAGCGATGTTACCAAACAGACTAGTTCTGTCTCTTGCCTCTAGTTAGCGTCAGGTCTATTAGCGATGTTGCCAACAGACTAGTTCTGTCTCTTGCCTCTAGTTAGCGTCTGGTCTATTAGCGATGTTACCAACAGACTAGTTCTGTCTCTTGCCTCTATTTAGCGTCTGGTCTATTAGCAATGTTACCAAACAGACTAGTTCTGTCTCTTGCCTCAAGTTAGCGTCTGGTCTATTAGCGATGTTACCAAACAGACTAGTTCTGTCTCTTGCCTCAAGTTAGTGTCTGGTCTATTAGCGATGTTACCAAACAGACTAGTTCTGTCTCTTGCCTATAGTTAGCGTCTGGTCTATTAGCGATGTTACCAACAGACTATTCCTGTCTCTTGCCTATAGTTAGCGTCTGGTCTATTAGCGATGTTACCAACAGCCTACTTCTGTCTCTTGCCTCTAGTTAGCGTCTGGTCTATTAGCGATGTTACCAACAGACTAGTTCTGTGTCTTACCTCTAGTTAGCGTCCGGTCTATCAGCGATGTTACCAACAGACTAGTTCTGTCTCTTGCCTCTATTTAGCGTCTGGTCTATTAGCGATGTTACCAAACAGACTAGTTCTGTCTCTTGCCTCTAGTTAGCGTCTGGTCTATTGGCGATGTTACCAACAGACTAGTTCTGTCTCTTGCCTCTAGTTAGCGTCTGGTCTATTAGCGATGTTACCAACAGACTAGTTCTGTCTCTTGCCTCTAGTTAGCGTCTGGTCTATTAGCGATGTTACCAAACAGACTAGTTCTTTCTCTTGCCTCTAGTTAGCGTCTGGTCTATTAGCGATGTTACCAAACAGACTAGTTCTGTCTCTTGCCTCTAGTTAGCGTTTGGTCTATTAGCGATGTTACCAACATACTAGTTCTGTCTCTTGCCTCTAGTTAGCGTCTGTCTATTAGCGATGTTACCAACAGACTAGTTCTGTGTCTTACCTCTAGTTAGCATCTGGTCTATCAGCGATGTTACCAACAGACTAGTTCTGTCTCTTGCCTCTATTTAGCGTCTGGTCTATTAGCGATGTTACCAAACAGGCTAGTTCTGTCTCTTGCCTCTAGTTAGCGTCTGGTCTATTAGCGATGTTACCAAACAGACTAGTTATGTATCTTGCCTCTAGTTAGTGTCTGGTCTATTAGCGATGTTACCAACAGACTAGTTCTGTCTCTTTCCTCTAGTTAGCGTCTGGTCTATTAGCGATGTTACCAAACAGACTAGTTCTGTCTCTTGCCTCTAGTTAGCGTCTGGTCTATTAGCGATGTTACCAAACAGACTAGTTCTGTCTCTTGCGTCTAGTTAGCGTCTGGTCTATTAGCGATGTTACCAACAGACTAGTTCTGTCTCTTGCCTCTAGTTAGCGTCTGGTCTATTAGCGATGTTACCAACATACTAGTTCTGTCTCTTGCCTCTATTCACCGTCTGCCCTATTAGCAATGTTACCAAACAGACTTGTTCTGTCTCTTGCCTCAAGTTAGCGTCTGGTCTATTAGCGATGTTACCAAACAGACAAGTTCTGTCTCTTGCCTCTAGTTAGTGTCTGGTCTATTAGCGATGTTACCAACAGACTAGTTCTGTCTCTTGCCTCTAGTTAGTGTCTGGTCTATTAGCGATGTTACCAAACAGACTAGTTCTGTCTCTTGCCTCTAGTTAGCGTCAGGTCTATTAGCGATTTTTCCAACAGACTAGTTCTGTCTCTTGCCTCTAGTTAGCGTCTGGTCTATTAGCGATGTTACCAACAGACTAGTTCTGTCTCTTGCCTCTATTTAGCGTCTGGTCTATTAGCAATGTTACCAAACAGACTAGTTCTGTCTCTTGCCTCAAGTTAGCGTCTGGTCTATTAGCGATGTTACCAAACAGACTAGTTCTGTCTCTTGCCTCTAGTTAGCGTCTTGTCTATTAGCGATGTTACCAAACAGACTAGTTCTGTCTCTTGCCTATAGTTAGCGTCTGGTCTATTAGCGATGTTACCAACAGACTATTTCTGTCTCTTGCCTCAAGTTAGCGTCTGGTCTATTAGCGATGTTACCAAACAGACTAGTTCTGTCTCTTGCCTCTAGTTAGCGTTTGGTCTATTAGCGATGTTACCAACATACTAGTTCTGTCTCTTGCCTCTAGATAGCGTCTGTCTATTAGCGATGTTACCAACAGACTAGTTCTATCTCTTGCCTCTATTTAGCGTCTGGTCTATTAGCGATGTTACCAAACAGACTAGTTCTGTCTCTTGCCTCTAGTTAGCGTCTGGTCTATTAGCGATGTTACCAAACAGACTAGTTCTGTATCTTGCCTCTAGTTAGTGTCTGGTCTATAAGCGATGTTACCAACAGACTAGTTCTGTCTCCCTCCTCTAGTTAGCGTCTGGTCTATTAGCGATGTTACCAAACAGACTAGTTCTGTCTCTTGCCTCTAGTTAGCGTCTGGTCTATTAGCGATGTTACCAAACAGACTAGTTCTGTCTCTTGCCTCTAGTTAGCGTCTGGTCTATTAGCGATGTTACCAACAGACTAGTTCTGTCTCTTGCCTCTAGTTAGCGTCTGGTCTATTAGCGATGTTACCAACAGACTAGTTCTGTCTCTTGCCTCTATTCAGCGTCTGGCCTATTAGCAATGTTACCAAACAGACTTGTTCTGTCTCTTGCCTCAAGTTAGCGTCTGGTCTATTAGCGATGTTACCAAACAGACAAGTTCTGTCTCTTGCCTCTAGTTAGTGTCTGGTCTATTAGCGATGTTACCAACAGACTAGTTCTGTCTCTTGCCTCTAGTTAGTGTCTGGTCTATTAGCGATGTTACCAAACAGACTAGTTCTGTCTCTTGCCTCTAGTTAGCGTCAGGTCTATTAGCGATGTTACCAACAGACTAGTTCTGTCTCTTGCCTCTAGTTAGCGTCTGGTCTATTAGCGATGTTACCAACAGACTAGTTCTGTCTCTTGCCTCTATTTAGCGTCTGGTCTATTAGCAATGTTACCAAACAGACTAGTTCTGTCTCTTGCCTCAAGTTAGCGTCAGGTCTATTAGCGATGTTACCAAACAGACTAGTTCTGTCTCTTGCCTATAGTTAGCGTCTGGTCTATTAGCGATGTTACCAACAGACTATTTCTGTCTCTTGCCTCTAGTTAGCGTCTGGTCTATTAGCGATGTTACCAACAGCCTACTTCTGTCTCTTGCCTCTAGTTAGCGTCTGGTCTATTAGCGATGTTACCAACAGACTAGTTCTGTCTCTTGCCTCTATTTAGCGTCTGGTCTATTAGCGATGTTACCAAACAGACTAGTTCTGTCTCTTGCCTCTAGTTAGTGTCTGGTCTATTGGCGATGTTACCAACAGACTAGTTCTGTCTCTTGCCTCTAGTTAGCGTCTGGTCTATTAGCGATGTTAGCAACAGACTAGTTCTGTCTCTTGCCTCTAGTTAGCGTCTGGTCTATTAGCGATGTTACCAAACAGACTAGTTCTGTCTCTTGCCTCTAGTTAGCGTCTGGTCTATTAGCGATGTTACCAAACAGACTAGTTCTGTCTCTTGCCTCTAGTTAGCGTTTGGTCTATTAGTGATGTTACCAACATACTAGTTCTGTCTCTTGCCTCTAGTTAGCGTCTGTCTATTAGCGATGTTACCAACAGACTAGTTCTGTCTCTTGCCTCTAGTTAGCGTCTGGTCTATTAGCTATGTTACCAAACAGACTAGTTCTGTCTCTTGCCTCTAGTTAGCGTCTGGTCTATTAGCGATGTTACCAACAGACTAGTTCTGTCTCTTGCCTATAGTTAGTGTCTGGTCTATTAGCGATGTTACCAAACAGACTAGTTCTGTCTCTTGCCTCTAGTTAGCGTCTGGTCTATTAGTGATGTTACCAAACAGACTAATTCTCTCTCTTGCCTATAGTTAGCGTCTGGTCTATTAGCGATGTTACCAAACAGACTAGTTCTGTCTCTTGCCTCTAGTTAGCGTCTGGTCTATTAGCGATGTTACCAACAGACTAGTTCTGTCTCTTGCCTATAGTTAGTGTCTGGTCTATTAGCGATGTTACCAAACAGACTAGTTCTGTCTCTTGCCTCTAGTTAGCGTCTGGTCTATTAGTGATGTTACCAAACAGACTAATTCTCTCTCTTGCCTATAGTTAGCGTCTGGTCTATTAGCGATGTTACCAAACAGACTAGTTCTGTCTCTTGCCTCTATTTAGCGTCTGGTCTATTAGCGATGTTACCAACATACTATTTCTGTCTCTTGCCTCTAGTTAGCGTCTGGTCTATTAGCGATGTTACCTACAGCCTACTTCTGTCTCTTGCCTCTAGGTAGCGTCTGGTCTATTAGCGATGTTACCAGACAGACTAGTTCTGTCTCTTGCCTCAAGTTAGCGTCTGGTCTATTAGCGATGTTACCAAACAGACTAGTTCTGTCTCTTGCCTCTAGTTAGCGTCTGGTCTATTAGCGATGTTACCAACAGCCTACTTCTGTCTCTTGCCTCTAGTTAGCGTCTGGTCTATTAGCGATGTTACCAAACAGACTAGTTCTGTCTCTTGCCTCAAGTTAGCGTCTGGTCTATTAGCGATGTTACCAAACAGACTATTTCTGTCTCTTGCCTCTAGTTAGCGTCTGGTCTATTAGCGATGTTACCAACAGACTAGTTCTGACTCTTGCCTCTAGTTAGCGTCTGGTCTATTAGCGATGTACCAACAGACTAGTTCTGTCTCTTGCCTCTATTTAGCGTCTGGTCTATTAGCAATGTTACCAAACAGACTAGTTCTGTCTCTTGCCTCAAGTTAGCGTCTGGTCTATTAGCGATGTTACCAAACAGACTAGTTCTGTCTCTTGCCTCTAGTTAGCGTCTGGTCTATTAGCGATGTTACCAAACAGACTAGTTCTGTCTCTTGCCTCTAGTTAGCGTCAGGTCTATTAGCGATGTTACCAACAGACTAGTTCTGTCTCTTGCCTCTAGTTAGCGTCTGGTCTATTAGCGATGTTACCAACAGACTAGTTCTGTCTCTTGCCTCTATTTAGCGTCTGGTCTATTAGCGATGTTACCAAACAGACTAGTTCTGTCTCTTGCCTCTAGTTAGCGTCAGGTCTATTAGCGATTTTTCCAACAGACTAGTTCTGTCTCTTGCCTCTAGTTAGCGTCTGGTCTATTAGCGATGTTACCAACAGACTAGTTCTGTCTCTTGCCTCTATTTAGCGTCTGGTCTATTAGCAATGTTACCAAACAGACTAGTTCTGTCTCTTGCCTCAAGTTAGCGTCTGGTCTATTAGCGATGTTACCAAACAGACTAGTTCTGTCTCTTGCCTCTAGTTAGCGTCTTGTCTATTAGCGATGTTACCAAACAGACTAGTTCTGTCTCTTGCCTATAGTTAGCGTCTGGTCTATTAGCGATGTTACCAACAGACTATTTCTGTCTCTTGCCTCTAGTTAGCGTCTGGTCTATTAGCGATGTTACCAAACAGACTAGTTCTGTCTCTTGCCTCTAGTTAGCGTTTGGTCTATTAGCGATGTTACCAACATACTAGTTCTGTCTCTTGCCTCTAGATAGCGTCTGTCTATTAGCGATGTTACCAACAGACTAGTTCTATCTCTTGCCTATAGTTAGCGTCTGGTCTATTAGCGATGTTACCAACAGACTATTTCTGTCTCTTGCCTCTAGTTAGCGTCTGGTCTATTAGCGATGTTACCAAACAGACTAGTTCTGTCTCTTGCCTCTAGTTAGCGTTTGGTCTATTAGCGATGTTACCAACAGACTATTTCTGTCTCTTGCCTCTAGTTAGCGTCTGGTCTATTAGCGATGTTACCAAACAGACTAGTTCTGTCTCTTGCCTCTAGTTAGCGTTTGGTCTATTAGCGATGTTACCAACATACTAGTTCTGTCTCTTGCCTCTAGATAGCGTCTGTCTATTAGCGATGTTACCAACAGACTAGTTCTATCTCTTGCCTCTATTTAGCGTCTGGTCTATTAGCGATGTTACCAAACAGACTAGTTCTGTCTCTTGCCTCTAGTTAGCGTCTGGTCTATTAGCGATGTTACCAAACAGACTAGTTCTGTATCTTGCCTCTAGTTAGTGTCTCGTCTATAAGCGATGTTACCAACAGACTAGTTCTGTCTCCCTCCTCTAGTTAGCGTCTGGTCTATTAGCGATGTTACCAAACAGACTAGTTCTGTCTCTTGCCTCTAGTTAGCGTCTGGTCTATTAGCGATGTTACCAAACAGACTAGTTCTGTCTCTTGCCTCTAGTTAGCGTCTGGTCTATTAGCGATGTTACCAACAGACTAGTTCTGTCTCTTGCCTCTAGTTAGCGTCTGGTCTATTAGCGATGTTACCAACAGACTAGTTCTGTCTCTTGCCTCTATTCAGCGTCTGGCCTATTAGCAATGTTACCAAACAGACTTGTTCTGTCTCTTGCCTCAAGTTAGCGTCTGGTCTATTAGCGATGTTACCAAACAGACAAGTTCTGTCTCTTGCCTCTAGTTAGTGTCTGGTCTATTAGCGATGTTACCAACAGACTAGTTCTGTCTCTTGCCTCTAGTTAGTGTCTGGTCTATTAGCGATGTTACCAAACAGACTAGTTCTGTCTCTTGCCTCTAGTTAGCGTCAGGTCTATTAGCGATGTTACCAACAGACTAGTTCTGTCTCTTGCCTCTAGTTAGCGTCTGGTCTATTAGCGATGTTACCAACAGACTAGTTCTGTCTCTTGCCTCTATTTAGCGTCTGGTCTATTAGCAATGTTACCAAACAGACTAGTTCTGTCTCTTGCCTCAAGTTAGCGTCAGGTCTATTAGCGATGTTACCAAACAGACTAGTTCTGTCTCTTGCCTATAGTTAGCGTCTGGTCTATTAGCGATGTTACCAACAGACTATTTCTGTCTCTTGCCTCTAGTTAGCGTCTGGTCTATTAGCGATGTTACCAACAGACTAGTTCTGTCTCTTGCCTCTAGTTAGCGTCTGGTCTATTAGCGATGTTACCAACAGACTAGTTCTGTCTCTTGCCTCTATTTAGCGTCTGGTCTATTAGCGATGTTACCAAACAGACTAGTTCTGTCTCTTGCCTCTAGTTAGCGTCAGGTCTATTAGCGATTTTTCCAACAGACTAGTTCTGTCTCTTGCCTCTAGTTAGCGTCTGGTCTATTAGCGATGTTACCAACAGACTAGTTCTGTCTCTTGCCTCTATTTAGCGTCTGGTCTATTAGCAATGTTACCAAACAGACTAGTTCTGTCTCTTGCCTCAAGTTAGCGTCTGGTCTATTAGCGATGTTACCAAACAGACTAGTTCTGTCTCTTGCCTCTAGTTAGCGTCTTGTCTATTAGCGATGTTACCAAACAGACTAGTTCTGTCTCTTGCCTATAGTTAGCGTCTGGTCTATTAGCGATGTTACCAACAGACTATTTCTGTCTCTTGCCTCTAGTTAGCGTCTGGTCTATTAGCGATGTTACCAAACAGACTAGTTCTGTCTCTTGCCTCTAGTTAGCGTTTGGTCTATTAGCGATGTTACCAACATACTAGTTCTGTCTCTTGCCTCTAGATAGCGTCTGTCTATTAGCGATGTTACCAACAGACTAGTTCTATCTCTTGCCTATAGTTAGCGTCTGGTCTATTAGCGATGTTACCAACAGACTATTTCTGTCTCTTGCCTCTAGTTAGCGTCTGGTCTATTAGCGATGTTACCAAACAGACTAGTTCTGTCTCTTGCCTCTAGTTAGCGTTTGGTCTATTAGCGATGTTACCAACAGACTATTTCTGTCTCTTGCCTCTAGTTAGCGTCTGGTCTATTAGCGATGTTACCAAACAGACTAGTTCTGTCTCTTGCCTCTAGTTAGCGTTTGGTCTATTAGCGATGTTACCAACATACTAGTTCTGTCTCTTGCCTCTAGATAGCGTCTGTCTATTAGCGATGTTACCAACAGACTAGTTCTATCTCTTGCCTCTATTTAGCGTCTGGTCTATTAGCGATGTTACCAAACAGACTAGTTCTGTCTCTTGCCTCTAGTTAGCGTCTGGTCTATTAGCGATGTTACCAAACAGACTAGTTCTGTATCTTGCCTCTAGTTAGTGTCTGGTCTATAAGCGATGTTACCAACAGACTAGTTCTGTCTCCCTCCTCTAGTTAGCGTCTGGTCTATTAGCGATGTTACCAAACAGACTAGTTCTGTCTCTTGCCTCTAGTTAGCGTCTGGTCTATTAGCGATGTTACCAAACAGACTAGTTCTGTCTCTTGCCTCTAGTTAGCGTCTGGTCTATTAGCGATGTTACCAACAGACTAGTTCTGTCTCTTGCCTCTAGTTAGCGTCTGGTCTATTAGCGATGTTACCAACAGACTAGTTCTGTCTCTTGCCTCTATTCAGCGTCTGGCCTATTAGCAATGTTACCAAACAGACTTGTTCTGTCTCTTGCCTCAAGTTAGCGTCTGGTCTATTAGCGATGTTACCAAACAGACAAGTTCTGTCTCTTGCCTCTAGTTAGTGTCTGGTCTATTAGCGATGTTACCAACAGACTAGTTCTGTCTCTTGCCTCTAGTTAGTGTCTGGTCTATTAGCGATGTTACCAAACAGACTAGTTCTGTCTCTTGCCTCTAGTTAGCGTCAGGTCTATTAGCGATGTTACCAACAGACTAGTTCTGTCTCTTGCCTCTAGTTAGCGTCTGGTCTATTAGCGATGTTACCAACAGACTAGTTCTGTCTCTTGCCTCTATTTAGCGTCTGGTCTATTAGCAATGTTACCAAACAGACTAGTTCTGTCTCTTGCCTCAAGTTAGCGTCAGGTCTATTAGCGATGTTACCAAACAGACTAGTTCTGTCTCTTGCCTATAGTTAGCGTCTGGTCTATTAGCGATGTTACCAACAGACTATTTCTGTCTCTTGCCTCTAGTTAGCGTCTGGTCTATTAGCGATGTTACCAACAGCCTACTTCTGTCTCTTGCCTCTAGTTAGCGTCTGGTCTATTAGCGATGTTACCAACAGACTAGTTCTGTGTCTTACCTCTAGTTAGCGTCCGGTCTATCAGCGATGTTACCAACAGACTAGTTCTGTCTCTTGCCTCTATTTAGCGTCTGGTCTATTAGCGATGTTACCAAACAGACTAGTTCTGTCTCTTGCCTCTAGTTAGTGTCTGGTCTATTGGCGATGTTACCAACAGACTAGTTCTGTCTCTTGCCTCTAGTTAGCGTCTGGTCTATTAGCGATGTTAGCAACAGACTAGTTCTGTCTCTTGCCTCTAGTTAGCGTCTGGTCTATTAGCGATGTTACCAAACAGACTAGTTCTGTCTCTTGCCTCTAGTTAGCGTCTGGTCTATTAGCGATGTTACCAAACAGACTAGTTCTGTCTCTTGCCTCTAGTTAGCGTTTGGTCTATTAGTGATGTTACCAACATACTAGTTCTGTCTCTTGCCTCTAGTTAGCGTCTGTCTATTAGCGATGTTACCAACAGACTAGTTCTGTCTCTTGCCTCTAGTTAGCGTCTGGTCTATTAGCTATGTTACCAAACAGACTAGTTCTGTCTCTTGCCTCTAGTTAGCGTCTGGTCTATTAGCGATGTTACCAACAGACTAGTTCTGTCTCTTGCCTCTATTTAGCGTCTGGTCTATTAGCAATGTTACCAAACAGACTAGTTCTGTCTCTTGCCTCAAGTTAGCGTCTGGTCTATTAGCGATGTTACCAAACAGACTAGTTCTGTCTCTTGCCTCTAGTTAGCGTCTTGTCTATTAGCGATGTTACCAAACAGACTAGTTCTGTCTCTTGCCTATAGTTAGCGTCTGGTCTATTAGCGATGTTACCAACAGACTATTTCTGTCTCTTGCCTCTAGTTAGCGTCTGGTCTATTAGCGATGTTACCAAACAGACTAGTTCTGTCTCTTGCCTCTAGTTAGCGTTTGGTCTATTAGCGATGTTACCAACATACTAGTTCTGTCTCTTGCCTCTAGATAGCGTCTGTCTATTAGCGATGTTACCAACAGACTAGTTCTATCTCTTGCCTATAGTTAGCGTCTGGTCTATTAGCGATGTTACCAACAGACTATTTCTGTCTCTTGCCTCTAGTTAGCGTCTGGTCTATTAGCGATGTTACCAAACAGACTAGTTCTGTCTCTTGCCTCTAGTTAGCGTTTGGTCTATTAGCGATGTTACCAACAGACTATTTCTGTCTCTTGCCTCTAGTTAGCGTCTGGTCTATTAGCGATGTTACCAAACAGACTAGTTCTGTCTCTTGCCTCTAGTTAGCGTTTGGTCTATTAGCGATGTTACCAACATACTAGTTCTGTCTCTTGCCTCTAGATAGCGTCTGTCTATTAGCGATGTTACCAACAGACTAGTTCTATCTCTTGCCTCTATTTAGCGTCTGGTCTATTAGCGATGTTACCAAACAGACTAGTTCTGTCTCTTGCCTCTAGTTAGCGTCTGGTCTATTAGCGATGTTACCAAACAGACTAGTTCTGTATCTTGCCTCTAGTTAGTGTCTGGTCTATAAGCGATGTTACCAACAGACTAGTTCTGTCTCCCTCCTCTAGTTAGCGTCTGGTCTATTAGCGATGTTACCAAACAGACTAGTTCTGTCTCTTGCCTCTAGTTAGCGTCTGGTCTATTAGCGATGTTACCAAACAGACTAGTTCTGTCTCTTGCCTCTAGTTAGCGTCTGGTCTATTAGCGATGTTACCAACAGACTAGTTCTGTCTCTTGCCTCTAGTTAGCGTCTGGTCTATTAGCGATGTTACCAACAGACTAGTTCTGTCTCTTGCCTCTATTCAGCGTCTGGCCTATTAGCAATGTTACCAAACAGACTTGTTCTGTCTCTTGCCTCAAGTTAGCGTCTGGTCTATTAGCGATGTTACCAAACAGACAAGTTCTGTCTCTTGCCTCTAGTTAGTGTCTGGTCTATTAGCGATGTTACCAACAGACTAGTTCTGTCTCTTGCCTCTAGTTAGTGTCTGGTCTATTAGCGATGTTACCAAACAGACTAGTTCTGTCTCTTGCCTCTAGTTAGCGTCAGGTCTATTAGCGATGTTACCAACAGACTAGTTCTGTCTCTTGCCTCTAGTTAGCGTCTGGTCTATTAGCGATGTTACCAACAGACTAGTTCTGTCTCTTGCCTCTATTTAGCGTCTGGTCTATTAGCAATGTTACCAAACAGACTAGTTCTGTCTCTTGCCTCAAGTTAGCGTCAGGTCTATTAGCGATGTTACCAAACAGACTAGTTCTGTCTCTTGCCTATAGTTAGCGTCTGGTCTATTAGCGATGTTACCAACAGACTATTTCTGTCTCTTGCCTCTAGTTAGCGTCTGGTCTATTAGCGATGTTACCAACAGCCTACTTCTGTCTCTTGCCTCTAGTTAGCGTCTGGTCTATTAGCGATGTTACCAACAGACTAGTTCTGTGTCTTACCTCTAGTTAGCGTCCGGTCTATCAGCGATGTTACCAACAGACTAGTTCTGTCTCTTGCCTCTATTTAGCGTCTGGTCTATTAGCGATGTTACCAAACAGACTAGTTCTGTCTCTTGCCTCTAGTTAGTGTCTGGTCTATTGGCGATGTTACCAACAGACTAGTTCTGTCTCTTGCCTCTAGTTAGCGTCTGGTCTATTAGCGATGTTAGCAACAGACTAGTTCTGTCTCTTGCCTCTAGTTAGCGTCTGGTCTATTAGCGATGTTACCAAACAGACTAGTTCTGTCTCTTGCCTCTAGTTAGCGTCTGGTCTATTAGCGATGTTACCAAACAGACTAGTTCTGTCTCTTGCCTCTAGTTAGCGTTTGGTCTATTAGTGATGTTACCAACATACTAGTTCTGTCTCTTGCCTCTAGTTAGCGTCTGTCTATTAGCGATGTTACCAACAGACTAGTTCTGTCTCTTGCCTCTAGTTAGCGTCTGGTCTATTAGCTATGTTACCAAACAGACTAGTTCTGTCTCTTGCCTCTAGTTAGCGTCTGGTCTATTAGCGATGTTACCAACAGACTAGTTCTGTCTCTTGCCTATAGTTAGTGTCTGGTCTATTAGCGATGTTACCAAACAGACTAGTTCTGTCTCTTGCCTCTAGTTAGCGTCTGGTCTATTAGTGATGTTACCAAACAGACTAATTCTCTCTCTTGCCTATAGTTAGCGTCTGGTCTATTAGCGATGTTACCAAACAGACTAGTTCTGTCTCTTGCCTCTAGTTAGCGTCTGGTCTATTAGCGATGTTAGCAACAGACTAGTTCTGTCTCTTTCCTCTAGTTAGCGTCTGGTCTATTAGCGATGTTACCAAACAGACTAGTTCTGTCTCTTGCCTCTAGTTAGCGTCTGGTCTATTAGCGATGTTACCAAACAGACTAGTTCTGTCTCTTGCCTCTAGTTAGCGTTTGGTCTATTAGTGATGTTACCAACATACTAGTTCTGTCTCTTGCCTCTAGTTGGCGTCTGTCTATTAGCGATGTTACCAACAGACTAGTTCTGTCTCTTGCCTCTAGTTAGCGTCTGGTCTATTAGCTATGTTACCAAACAGACTAGTTCTGTCTCTTGCCTCTAGTTAGCGTCTGGTCTATTAGCGATGTTACCAACAGACTAGTTCTGTCTCTTGCCTATAGTTAGTGTCTGGTCTATTAGCGATGTTACCAAACAGACTAGTTCTGTCTCTTGCCTCTAGTTAGCGTCTGGTCTATTAGTGATGTTACCAAACAGACTAATTCTCTCTCTTGCCTATAGTTAGCGTCTGGTCTATTAGCGATGTTACCAAACAGACTAGTTCTGTCTCTTGCCTCTATTTAGCGTCTGGTCTATTAGCGATGTTACCAACATACTATTTCTGTCTCTTGCCTCTAGTTAGCGTCTGGTCTATTAGCGATGTTACCTACAGCCTACTTCTGTCTCTTGCCTCTAGTTAGCGTCTGGTCTATTAGCGATGTTACCAGACAGACTAGTTCTGTCTCTTGCCTCAAGTTAGCGTCTGGTCTATTAGCGATGTTACCAAACAGACTAGTTCTGTCTCTTGCCTCTAGTTAGCGTCTGGTCTATTAGCGATGTTACCAACAGCCTACTTCTGTCTCTTGCCTCTAGTTAGCGTCTGGTCTATTAGCGATGTTACCAAACAGACTAGTTCTGTCTCTTGCCTCAAGTTAGCGTCTGGTCTATTAGCGATGTTACCAAACAGACTATTTCTGTCTCTTGCCTCTAGTTAGCGTCTGGTCTATTAGCGATGTTACCAACAGACTAGTTCTGACTCTTGCCTCTAGTTAGCGTCTGGTCTATTAGCGATGTACCAACAGACTAGTTCTGTCTCTTGCCTCTATTTAGCGTCTGGTCTATTAGCAATGTTACCAAACAGACTAGTTCTGTCTCTTGCCTCAAGTTAGCGTCTGGTCTATTAGCGATGTTACCAAACAGACTAGTTCTGTCTCTTGCCTCTAGTTAGCGTCTGGTCTATTAGCGATGTTACCAAACAGACTAGTTCTGTCTCTTGCCTCTAGTTAGCGTCAGGTCTATTAGCGATGTTACCAACAGACTAGTTCTGTCTCTTGCCTCTAGTTAGCGTCTGGTCTATTAGCGATGTTACCAACAGACTAGTTCTGTCTCTTGCCTCTATTTAGCGTCTGGTCTATTAGCGATGTTACCAAACAGACTAGTTCTGTCTCTTGCCTCTAGTTAGCGTCAGGTCTATTAGCGATTTTTCCAACAGACTAGTTCTGTCTCTTGCCTCTAGTTAGCGTCTGGTCTATTAGCGATGTTACCAACAGACTAGTTCTGTCTCTTGCCTCTATTTAGCGTCTGGTCTATTAGCAATGTTACCAAACAGACTAGTTCTGTCTCTTGCCTCAAGTTAGCGTCTGGTCTATTAGCGATGTTACCAAACAGACTAGTTCTGTCTCTTGCCTCTAGTTAGCGTCTTGTCTATTAGCGATGTTACCAAACAGACTAGTTCTGTCTCTTGCCTATAGTTAGCGTCTGGTCTATTAGCGATGTTACCAACAGACTATTTCTGTCTCTTGCCTCTAGTTAGCGTCTGGTCTATTAGCGATGTTACCAAACAGACTAGTTCTGTCTCTTGCCTCTAGTTAGCGTTTGGTCTATTAGCGATGTTACCAACATACTAGTTCTGTCTCTTGCCTCTAGATAGCGTCTGTCTATTAGCGATGTTACCAACAGACTAGTTCTATCTCTTGCCTATAGTTAGCGTCTGGTCTATTAGCGATGTTACCAACAGACTATTTCTGTCTCTTGCCTCTAGTTAGCGTCTGGTCTATTAGCGATGTTACCAAACAGACTAGTTCTGTCTCTTGCCTCTAGTTAGCGTTTGGTCTATTAGCGATGTTACCAACAGACTATTTCTGTCTCTTGCCTCTAGTTAGCGTCTGGTCTATTAGCGATGTTACCAAACAGACTAGTTCTGTCTCTTGCCTCTAGTTAGCGTTTGGTCTATTAGCGATGTTACCAACATACTAGTTCTGTCTCTTGCCTCTAGATAGCGTCTGTCTATTAGCGATGTTACCAACAGACTAGTTCTATCTCTTGCCTCTATTTAGCGTCTGGTCTATTAGCGATGTTACCAAACAGACTAGTTCTGTCTCTTGCCTCTAGTTAGCGTCTGGTCTATTAGCGATGTTACCAAACAGACTAGTTCTGTATCTTGCCTCTAGTTAGTGTCTGGTCTATAAGCGATGTTACCAACAGACTAGTTCTGTCTCCCTCCTCTAGTTAGCGTCTGGTCTATTAGCGATGTTACCAAACAGACTAGTTCTGTCTCTTGCCTCTAGTTAGCGTCTGGTCTATTAGCGATGTTACCAAACAGACTAGTTCTGTCTCTTGCCTCTAGTTAGCGTCTGGTCTATTAGCGATGTTACCAACAGACTAGTTCTGTCTCTTGCCTCTAGTTAGCGTCTGGTCTATTAGCGATGTTACCAACAGACTAGTTCTGTCTCTTGCCTCTATTCAGCGTCTGGCCTATTAGCAATGTTACCAAACAGACTTGTTCTGTCTCTTGCCTCTAGTTAGCGTCAGGTCTATTAGCGATGTTACCAACAGACTAGTTCTGTCTCTTGCCTCTAGTTAGCGTCTGGTCTATTAGCGATGTTACCAACAGACTAGTTCTGTCTCTTGCCTCTATTTAGCGTCTGGTCTATTAGCAATGTTACCAAACAGACTAGTTCTGTCTCTTGCCTCAAGTTAGCGTCAGGTCTATTAGCGATGTTACCAAACAGACTAGTTCTGTCTCTTGCCTATAGTTAGCGTCTGGTCTATTAGCGATGTTACCAACAGACTATTTCTGTCTCTTGCCTCTAGTTAGCGTCTGGTCTATTAGCGATGTTACCAACAGCCTACTTCTGTCTCTTGCCTCTAGTTAGCGTCTGGTCTATTAGCGATGTTACCAACAGACTAGTTCTGTGTCTTACCTCTAGTTAGCGTCCGGTCTATCAGCGATGTTACCAACAGACTAGTTCTGTCTCTTGCCTCTATTTAGCGTCTGGTCTATTAGCGATGTTACCAAACAGACTAGTTCTGTCTCTTGCCTCTAGTTAGTGTCTGGTCTATTGGCGATGTTACCAACAGACTAGTTCTGTCTCTTGCCTCTAGTTAGCGTCTGGTCTATTAGCGATGTTAGCAACAGACTAGTTCTGTCTCTTGCCTCTAGTTAGCGTCTGGTCTATTAGCGATGTTACCAAACAGACTAGTTCTGTCTCTTGCCTCTAGTTAGCGTCTGGTCTATTAGCGATGTTACCAAACAGACTAGTTCTGTCTCTTGCCTCTAGTTAGCGTTTGGTCTATTAGTGATGTTACCAACATACTAGTTCTGTCTCTTGCCTCTAGTTAGCGTCTGTCTATTAGCGATGTTACCAACAGACTAGTTCTGTCTCTTGCCTCTAGTTAGCGTCTGGTCTATTAGCTATGTTACCAAACAGACTAGTTCTGTCTCTTGCCTCTAGTTAGCGTCTGGTCTATTAGCGATGTTACCAACAGACTAGTTCTGTCTCTTGCCTATAGTTAGTGTCTGGTCTATTAGCGATGTTACCAAACAGACTAGTTCTGTCTCTTGCCTCTAGTTAGCGTCTGGTCTATTAGTGATGTTACCAAACAGACTAATTCTCTCTCTTGCCTATAGTTAGCGTCTGGTCTATTAGCGATGTTACCAAACAGACTAGTTCTGTCTCTTGCCTCTAGTTAGCGTCTGGTCTATTAGCGATGTTAGCAACAGACTAGTTCTGTCTCTTGCCTCTAGTTAGCGTCTGGTCTATTAGCGATGTTACCAAACAGACTAGTTCTGTCTCTTGCCTCTAGTTAGCGTCTGGTCTATTAGCGATGTTACCAAACAGACTAGTTCTGTCTCTTGCCTCTAGTTAGCGTTTGGTCTATTAGTGATGTTACCAACATACTAGTTCTGTCTCTTGCCTCTAGTTAGCGTCTGTCTATTAGCGATGTTACCAACAGACTAGTTCTGTCTCTTGCCTCTAGTTAGCGTCTGGTCTATTAGCTATGTTACCAAACAGACTAGTTCTGTCTCTTGCCTCTAGTTAGCGTCTGGTCTATTAGCGATGTTACCAACAGACTAGTTCTGTCTCTTGCCTATAGTTAGTGTCTGGTCTATTAGCGATGTTACCAAACAGACTAGTTCTGTCTCTTGCCTCTAGTTAGCGTCTGGTCTATTAGTGATGTTACCAAACAGACTAATTCTCTCTCTTGCCTATAGTTAGCGTCTGGTCTATTAGCTATGTTACCAAACAGACTAGTTCTGTCTCTTGCCTCTAGTTAGCGTCTGGTCTATTAGCGATGTTACCAACATACTATTTCTGTCTCTTGCCTCTAGTTAGCGTCTGGTCTATTAGCGATGTTACCAAATCAAATCAAATCAAATCAAATCAAATTTTATTGGTCACATGCGCCGAATACAACAGGTGCAGACATTACAGTGAAATGCTTACTTACAGCCCTTAACCAACAGTGCATTTATTTTAAACAAAAAAAGTAAGAATAAAACAACAACAAAAAAGTGTTGAGAAAAAAAGAGCAGAAGTAAAAATAAAGTGACAGTAGGGAGGCTATATATACAATAGAATAAAGTGACAGTAGGGAGGCTATATATACAGGGGGGTACCGTTGCATAGTCAATGTGCGGGGGCACCGGCTAGTTGAGGTAGTTGAGGTAATATGTACATGTGGGTAGAGTTAAAGTGACTATGCATAAATACTTAACAGAGTAGCAGCAGCGTAAAAAGTATGGGGTGGGGGGGCAGTGCAAATAGTCCGGGTAGCCATGATTAGCTGTTCAGGAGTCTTATGGCTTGGGGGTAGAAGCTGTTGAGAAGTCTTTTGGACCTAGACTTGGCACTCCGGTACCGCTTGCCGTGCGGTAGCAGAGAGAACAGTCTATGACTAGGGTGACTGGAGTCTTTGACAATTTTGAGGGCCTTCCTCTGACACCGCCTGGTATAGAGGTCCTGGATGGCAGGGAGCTTTGCCCCTGTGATGTACTGGGCCGTACGCACTACCCTCTGTAGTGCCTTGCGGTCAGAGGCCAAGCAGTTGCCATACCAGGCGGTGATGCAACCAGTCAGGATGCTCTCGATGGTGCAGCTGTAGAATTTTTTGAGGATCTGAGGACCCATGCCAAATCTTTTTAGTCTCCTGAGGGGGAATAGGCTTTGTCGTGCCCTCTTCACGACTGTCTTGGTGTGTTTGGACCATGATAGTTCGTTGGTGATGTGGACACCAAGGAACTTGAAGCTCTCAACCTGTTCCACTACAGCCCCGTCGATGAGAATGGGGGCGTGCTCAGTCCTCTTTTTTTTCCTGTAGTCCACAATCATCTCCTTTGTCTTGGTCACGTTGAGGGAGAGGTTGTTGTCCTGGCACCACACGGCCAGATCTCTGACCTCCTCCCTATAGGCTGTCTCATCGTTGTCGGTGATCAGGCCTACCACTGTTGTGTCGTCGGCAAACTTAATGATGGTGTTGGAGTCGTGCCTGGCCATGCAGTCATGGGTGAACAGAGAGTACAGGAGGGGACTGAGCACGCACCCCTGAGGGGCCCCCGTGTTGAGGATCAGTGTGGCAGATGTGTTGTTACCTACCCTTACCACCTGGGGGCGGCCCGTCAGGAAGTCCAGGATCCAGTTGCAGAGGGAGGTGTTTAGTCCCAGGATCCTTAGCTTAGTGATGAGCTTTGAGGGCACTATGGTGTTGAATGCTGAGCTGTAGTCAATGAATAGCATTCTCACGTAGGTGTTCCTCTTGTCCAGGTGGGAAAGGGCAGTGTGGAGTGCGATAGAGATTGCATCATCTGTGGATCTGTTGGGGCGGTATGCAAATTGGAGTGGGTCTAGGGTTTCTGGGATTATGCTGTTGATGTGAGCCATGACCAGTCTTTCAAAGCACTTCATGGCTACAGACGTCAGTGCCACGGGTCGGTAGTCATTTAGGCAGGTTATCTTAGAGTTCTTGGGCACGGGGACTATGGTGGTCTGCTTGAAACATGTTGGTATTACAGACTCAGTCAGGGACATGTTGAAAATGTCAGTGAAGACACTTGCCAGTTGGTCAGCACATGCTCGGAGTACACGTCCTGGTAATCCGTCTGGCCCTGCGGCCTTGTGAATGTTGACCTGCTTAAAAGTCTTACTCACATCGGCTACGGAGAGCGTGATCACATAGTCGTCCGGAACAGCTGGTGCTCTCATGCATGCTTCAGTGTTGCTTGCCTCGAAGCGAGCATAGAAGTGGTTTAGCTCGTCTGGTAGGCTTGTGTCACTGGGCAGCTCGCGGCTGTGCTTCCTTTTGTAGTCTGTAATAGTTTTCAAGCCCTGCCACATCCGACGAGCGTCAGAGCCAGTGTAGTATGATTCAATCTTAGACCTGTATTGACTCTTTGCCTGTTTGATGGTTCGTCGGAGGTCATAGCGGGATTTCTTATAAGCGTCCGGGTTAGAGTCCCGTTCCTTGAAAGCGGCAGCTCTACCCTTTAGCTCAGTGCGGATGTTTCCTGTAATCCATGGCTTCTGGTTGGGGTATGTACGTACGGTCACTGTGGGGACGACATCATCGATGCACTTATTGATGAAGCCAGTGACTGATGTGGTGTACTCCTCAATGCTGTCTGAAGAATCCCGGAACATGTTCCAGTCTGTGCTAGCAAAACAGTCCTGTAGCTTAGCATCTGCGTCATCTGACCACTTTTTTATTAGCCGAATCACTGGTGCTTCCTGCTTCAGTTTTTGCTTATAAGCAGGAATCAGGAGGATAGAGTTATGGTCAGATTTGCCAAATGGAGGGCGAGGGAGAGCTTTGTATGCGTCTCTGTGTGTGGAGTAAAGGTGGTCTAGAGTTTTTTCCCCTCTGGTTGCACATTTAACATGCTGGTAGAAATTAGGTAGAACGGATTTAAGTTTCCCTGCATTAAAGTCCCCTGCTACTAGGAGCGCTGCATCTGGATGAGAGTTTTCCTGTTGATTAATGGCCTTGTACAACTCATTCAGTGCAATCTTAATGCCAGCATTGGTTTGTGGTGGTAAATAGACAGCTATGAAAAATATAGATGAAAACTCTCTTGGTAAATAGTATGGTCTGCAGCTTATCATAAGATACTAAACCTCAGGCGAGCAAAACCTTGAGACTTCCTTAGTATTTGATTTGGTGCACCAGCTGTTGTTTACAAATATACAGTCAAGTTAGCGTCTGGTCTATTAGCGATGTTACCAAACAGACTAGTTCTGTCTCTTGCCTCTAGTTAGCGTCTGGTCTATTAGCGATGTTACCAACAGCCTACTTCTGTCTCTTGCCTCTAGTTAGCGTCTGGTCTATTAGCGATGTTACCAAACAGACTAGTTCTGTCTCTTGCCTCAAGTTAGCGTCTGGTCTATTAGCGATGTTACCAAACAGACTATTTCTGTCTCTTGCCTCTAGTTAGCGTCTGGTCTATTAGCGATGTTACCAACAGACTAGTTCTGACTCTTGCCTCTAGTTAGCGTCTGGTCTATTAGCGATGTACCAACAGACTAGTTCTGTCTCTTGCCTCTATTTAGCGTCTGGTCTATTAGCAATGTTACCAAACAGACTAGTTCTGTCTCTTGCCTCAAGTTAGCGTCTGGTCTATTAGCGATGTTACCAAACAGACTAGTTCTGTCTCTTGCCTCTAGTTAGCGTCTGGTCTATTAGCGATGTTACCAAACAGACTAGTTCTGTCTCTTGCCTCTAGTTAGCGTCAGGTCTATTAGCGATGTTACCAACAGACTAGTTCTGTCTCTTGCCTCTAGTTAGCGTCTGGTCTATTAGCGATGTTACCAACAGACTAGTTCTGTGTCTTACCTCTAGTTAGCGTCTGGTCTATCAGCGATGTTACCAACAGACTAGTTCTGTCTCTTGCCTCTATTTAGCGTCTGGTCTATTAGCGATGTTACCAAACAGACTAGTTCTGTCTCTTGCCTCTAGTTAGCGTCTGGTCTATTAGCGATGTTACCAAACAGACTAGTTCTGTATCTTGCCTCTAGTTAGTGTCTGGTCTATTAGCGATGTTACCAACAGACTAGTTCTGTCTCTTTCCTCTAGTTAGCGTCTGGTCTATTAGCGATGTTACCAAACAGACTAGTTCTGTCTCTTGCCTCTAGTTAGCGTCTGGTCTATTAGCGATGTTACCAACAGACTAGTTCTGTCTCTTGACTCTAGTTAGCGTCTGGTCTATTAGCGATGCTACCAAACAGACTAGTTATGTCTCTTGCCTCTAGTTAGCGTCTGGTCTATTAGCGATGTTACCAAACAGACTAGTTCTGTCTCTTGCCTCTAGTTAGCGTCTGGTCTATTAGCGATGTTACCAAACAGACTAGTTCTGTCTCTTGCAACTAGTTAGTGTCTGGTCTATTAGCGATGTTACCAAACCGACTAGTTCTGTCTCTTGCCTCTAGTTAGCGTCTGGTCTATTAGCGATGTTACCAACAGACTAGTTCTGTCTCTTGCCTCTAGTTAGCGTCAGGTCTATTAGCGATGTTACCAACAGACTAGTTCTGACTCTTGCCTCTAGTTAGCGTCTGGTCTATTAGCGATGTACCAACAGACTAGTTCTGTCTCTTGCCTCTATTTAGCGTCTGGTCTATTAGCAATGTTACCAAACAGACTAGTTCTGTCTCTTGCCTCTAGTTAGCGTCTGGTCTATTAGCGATGTTACCAAACAGACTAGTTCTGTCTCTTGCCTCTAGTTAGCGTCAGGTCTATTAGCGATGTTACCAACAGACTAGTTCTGTCTCTTGCCTCTAGTTAGCGTCTGGTCTATTAGCGATGTTACCAACAGACTAGTTCTGTGTCTTACCTCTAGTTAGCGTCTGGTCTATCAGCGATGTTACCAACAGACTAGTTCTGTCTCTTGCCTCTATTTAGCGTCTGGTCTATTAGCGATGTTACCAAACAGACTAGTTCTGTCTCTTGCCTCTAGTTAGCGTCTGGTCTATTAGCGATGTTACCAAACAGACTAGTTCTGTATCTTGCCTCTAGTTAGTGTCTGGTCTATTAGCGATGTTACCAACAGACTAGTTCTGTCTCTTTCCTCTAGTTAGCGTCTGGTCTATTAGCGATGTTACCAAACAGACTAGTTCTGTCTCTTGCCTCTAGTTAGCGTCTGGTCTATTAGCGATGTTACCAACAGACTAGTTCTGTCTCTTGCCTCTAGTTAGCGTCTGGTCTATTAGCGATGTTACCAAACAGACTAGTTATGTCTCTTGCCTCTAGTTAGCGTCTGGTCTATTAGCGATGTTACCAAACAGACTAGTTCTGTCTCTTGCAACTAGTTAGTGTCTGGTCTATTAGCGATGTTACCAAACAGACTAGTTCTGTCTCTTGCCTCTAGTTAGCGTCTGGTCTATTAGCGATGTTACCAAACAGACTAGTTCTGTCTCTTGCAACTAGTTAGTGTCTGGTCTATTAGCGATGTTACCAAACCGACTAGTTCTGTCTCTTGCCTCTAGTTAGCGTCTGGTCTATTAGCGATGTTACCAACAGACTAGTTCTGTCTCTTGCCTCTAGTTAGCGTCAGGTCTATTAGCGATGTTACCAACAGACTAGTTCTGACTCTTGCCTCTAGTTAGCGTCTGGTCTATTAGCGATGTACCAACAGACTAGTTCTGTCTCTTGCCTCTATTTAGCGTCTGGTCTATTAGCAATGTTACCAAACAGACTAGTTCTGTCTCTTGCCTCAAGTTAGCGTCTGGTCTATTAGCGATGTTACCAAACAGACTAGTTCTGTCTCTTGCCTCTAGTTAGCGTCAGGTCTATTAGCGATGTTACCAACAGACTAGTTCTGTCTCTTGCCTCTAGTTAGCGTCTGGTCTATTAGCGATGTTACCAACAGACTAGTTCTGTGTCTTACCTCTAGTTAGCGTCTGGTCTATCAGCGATGTTACCAACAGACTAGTTCTGTCTCTTGCCTCTATTTAGCGTCTGGTCTATTAGCGATGTTACCAAACAGACTAGTTCTGTCTCTTGCCTCTAGTTAGCGTCTGGTCTATTAGCGATGTTACCAAACAGACTAGTTCTGTATCTTGCCTCTAGTTAGTGTCTGGTCTATTAGCGATGTTACCAACAGACTAGTTCTGTCTCTTTCCTCTAGTTAGCGTCTGGTCTATTAGCGATGTTACCAAACAGACTAGTTCTGTCTCTTGCCTCTAGTTAGCGTCTGGTCTATTAGCGATGTTACCAACAGACTAGTTCTGTCTCTTGCCTCTAGTTAGCGTCTGGTCTATTAGCGATGTTACCAAACAGACTAGTTATGTCTCTTGCCTCTAGTTAGCGTCTGGTCTATTAGCGATGTTACCAAACAGACTAGTTCTGTCTCTTGCAACTAGTTAGTGTCTGGTCTATTAGCGATGTTACCAAACAGACTAGTTCTGTCTCTTGCCTCTAGTTAGCGTCTGGTCTATTAGCGATGTTACCAAACAGACTAGTTCTGTCTCTTGCAACTAGTTAGTGTCTGGTCTATTAGCGATGTTACCAAACCGACTAGTTCTGTCTCTTGCCTCTAGTTAGCGTCTGGTCTATTAGCGATGTTACCAACAGACTAGTTCTGTCTCTTGCCTCTAGTTAGCGTCAGGTCTATTAGCGATGTTACCAACAGACTAGTTCTGACTCTTGCCTCTAGTTAGCGTCTGGTCTATTAGCGATGTACCAACAGACTAGTTCTGTCTCTTGCCTCTATTTAGCGTCTGGTCTATTAGCAATGTTACCAAACAGACTAGTTCTGTCTCTTGCCTCAAGTTAGCGTCTGGTCTATTAGCGATGTTACCATACAGACTAGTTCTGTCTCTTGCCTCTAGTTAGCGTCTGGTCTATTAGCGATGTTACCAAACAGACTAGTTCTGTCTCTTGCCTCTAGTTAGCGTCAGGTCTATTAGCGATGTTACCAACAGACTAGTTCTGTCTCTTGCCTCTAGTTAGCGTCTGGTCTATTAGCGATGTTACCAACAGACTAGTTCTGTCTCTTGCCTCTAGTTAGCGTCAGGTCTATTAGCAATGTTACCAACAGACTAGTTCTGACTCTTGCCTCTAGTTAGCGTCTGGTCTATTAGCGATGTTACCAAACAGACTAGTTATGTCTCTTGCCTCTAGTTAGCGTCTGGTCTATTAGCGATGTTACCAAACAGACTAGTTCTGTCTCTTGCAACTAGTTAGTGTCTGGTCTATTAGCGATGTTACCAAACAGACTAGTTCTGTCTCTTGCCTCTAGTTAGCGTCTGGTCTATTAGCGATGTTACCAAACAGACTAGTTCTGTCTCTTGCAACTAGTTAGTGTCTGGTCTATTAGCGATGTTACCAAACCGACTAGTTCTGTCTCTTGCCTCTAGTTAGCGTCTGGTCTATAAGCGATGTTACCAACAGACTAGTTCTGTCTCTTGCCTCTAGTTAGCGTCAGGTCTATTAGCGATGTTACCAACAGACTAGTTCTGACTCTTGCCTCTAGTTAGCGTCTGGTCTATTAGCGATGTACCAACAGACTAGTTCTGTCTCTTGCCTCTATTTAGCGTCTGGTCTATTAGCAATGTTACCAAACAGACTAGTTCTGTCTCTTGCCTCAAGTTAGCGTCTGGTCTATTAGCGATGTTACCATACAGACTAGTTCTGTCTCTTGCCTCTAGTTAGCGTCTGGTCTATTAGCGATGTTACCAAACAGACTAGTTCTGTCTCTTGCCTCTAGTTAGCGTCAGGTCTATTAGCGATGTTACCAACAGACTAGTTCTGTCTCTTGCCTCTAGTTAGCGTCTGGTCTATTAGCGATGTTACCAACAGACTAGTTCTGTGTCTTACCTCTAGTTAGCGTCTGGTCTATCAGCGATGTTACCAACAGACTAGTTCTGTCTCTTGCCTCTATTCAGCGTCTGGTCTATTAGCGATGTTACCAAACAGACTAGTTCTGTCTCTTGCCTCTAGTTAGCGTCTGGTCTATTAGCGATGTTACCAAACAGACTAGTTCTGTATCTTGCCTCTAGTTAGTGTCTGGTCTATTAGCGATGTTACCAACAGACTAGTTCTGTCTCTTTCCTCTAGTTAGCGTCTGGTCTATTAGCGATGTTACCAAACAGACTAGTTCTGTCTCTTACCTCTAGTTAGCGTCTGGTCTATTAGCGATGTTACCAAACAGACTAGTTCTGTCTCTTGCCTCTAGTTAGCGTCTGGTCTATTAGCGATGTTACCAACAGACTAGTTCTGTCTCTTGCCTCTAGTTAGCGTCTGGTCTATTAGCGATGTTACCAACAGACTAGTTCTGTCTCTTAACTCTAGTTAGCGTCTGGTCTATTAGCGATTTTACCAAACAGACTAGTTCTGTCTCTTGCCTCTAGTTAGCGTCTGGTCTATTAGCGATGTTACCAAACAGACTAGTTCTGTCTTGCCTCTAGTTAGTGTCTGGTCTATTAGCGATGTTACCAAACAGACTAGTTCTGTCTCTTGCCTCTAGTTAGCGTCTGGTCTATTAGCGATGTTACCAAACAGACTAGTTCTGTCTCTTTCCTCTAGTTAGCGTCTGTTCTATTAGCGATGTTACCAAACAGACTAGTTCTGTCTCTTACCTCTAGTTAGCGTCTGGTCTATTAGCGATGTTACCAAACAGACTAGTTCTGTCTCTTGCCTCTAGTTAGCGTCTGGTCTATTAGCGATGTTACCAACAGACTAGTTCTGTCTCTTGCCTCTAGTTAGCGTCTGGTCTATTAGCGATGTTACCAACAGACTAGTTCTGTCTCTTGCCTCTATTCAGCGTCTGGCCTATTAGCAATGTTACCAAACAGACTTGTTCTGTCTCTTGCCTCAAGTTAGCGTCTGGTCTATTAGCGATGTTACCAAACAGACAAGTTCTGTCTCTTGCCTCTAGTTAGTGTCTGGTCTATTAGCGATATTACCAACAGACTAGTTCTGTCTCTTGCCTCTAGTTAGTGTCTGGTCTATTAGCGATGTTACCAAACAGACTAGTTCTGTCTCTTGCCTCTAGTTAGCGTCAGGTCTATTAGCGATGTTACCAACAGACTAGTTCTGTCTCTTGCCTCTAGTTAGCGTCTGGTCTATTAGCGATGTTACCAACAGACTAGTTCTGTCTCTTGCCTCTAGTTAGCGTCTGGTCTATTAGCGATGTTACCAACAGACTAGTTCTGTCTCTTGCCTCTAGTTAGCGTCTGGTCTATTAGCGATGTTACCAAACAGACTAGTTATGTCTCTTGCCTATAGTTAGCGTCTGGTCTATTAGCGATGTTACCAAACAGACTAGTTCTGTCTCTTGCAACTAGTTAGTGTCTGGTCTATTAGCGATGTTACCAAACAGACTAGTTCTGTCTCTTGCCTCTAGTTAGCGTCTGGTCTATTAGCGATGTTACCAAACAGACTAGTTCTGTCTCTTGCAACTAGTTAGTGTCTGGTCTATTAGCGGTGTTACCAAACCGACTAGTTCTGTCTCTTGCCTCTAGTTAGCGTCTGGTCTATTAGCGATGTTACCAACAGACTAGTTCTGTCTCTTGCCTCTAGTTAGCGTCAGGTCTATTAGCGATGTTACCAACAGACTAGTTCTGACTCTTGCCTCTAGTTAGCGTCTGGTCTATTAGCGATGTACCAACAGACTAGTTCTGTCTCTTGCCTCTATTTAGCGTCTGGTCTATTAGCAATGTTACCAAACAGACTAGTTCTGTCTCTTGCCTCTAGTTAGCGTCTGGTCTATTAGCGATGTTACCAAACAGACTAGTTCTGTATCTTGCCTCTAGTTAGTGTCTGGTCTATTAGCGATGTTACCAACAGACTAGTTCTGTCTCTTTCCTCTAGTTAGCGTCTGGTCTATTAGCGATGTTACCAAACAGACTAGTTCTGTCTCTTACCTCTAGTTAGCGTCTGGTCTATTAGCGATGTTACCAAACAGACTAGTTCTGTCTCTTGCCTCTAGTTAGCGTCTGGTCTATTAGCGATGTTACCAACAGACTAGTTCTGTCTCTTGCCTCTAGTTAGCGTCTGGTCTATTAGCGATGTTACCAACAGACTAGTTCTGTCTCTTGCCTCTAGTTAGCGTCTGGTCTATTAGCGATTTTACCAAACAGACTAGTTCTGTCTCTTGCCTCTAGTTAGCGTCTGGTCTATTAGTGATGTTACCAAACAGACTAGTTCTGTCTCTTGCCTCTAGTTAGTGTCTGGTCTATTAGCGATGTTACCAAACAGACTAGTTCTGTCTCTTGCCTCTAGTTAGCGTCTGGTCTATTAGCGATGTTACCAAACAGACTAGTTCTGTCTCTTTCCTCTAGTTAGCGTCTGTTCTATTAGCGATGTTACCAAACAGACTAGTTCTGTCTCTTACCTCTAGTTAGCGTCTGGTCTATTAGCGATGTTACCAAACAGACTAGTTCTGTCTCTTGCCTCTAGTTAGCGTCTGGTCTATTAGCGATGTTACCAACAGACTAGTTCTGTCTCTTGCCTCTAGTTAGCGTCTGGTCTATTTGCGATGTTACCAACAGACTAGTTCTGTCTCTTGCTTCTATTCAGCGTCTGGCCTATTAGCAATGTTACCAAACAGACTTGTTCTGTCTCTTGCCTCAAGTTAGCGTCTGGTCTATTAGCGATGTTACCAAACAGACAAGTTCTGTCTCTTGCCTCTAGTTAGTGTCTGGTCTATTAGCGATATTACCAAACAGACTAGTTATGTCTCTTGCCTCTAGTTAGCGTCTGGTCTATTAGCGATGTTACCAAACAGACTAGTTCTGTCTCTTGCCTCTAGTTAGTGTCTGGTCTATTAGCGATGTTACCAAACAGACTAGTTCTGTCTCTTGCCTCTAGTTAGCGTCTGGTCTATTAGCGATGTTACCAAACAGACTAGTTCTGTCTCTTGCCTCTAGTTAGTTTCTGGTCTATTAGCGATGTTACCAAACAGACTAGTTCTGTCTCTTGCCTCTAGTTAGTGTCTGGTCTATTAGCGATGTTACCAACAGACTAGTTCTGTCTCTTGCCTGTAGTTAGTGTCTGGTCTATTAGCGATGTTACCAACAGACTAGTTCTGTCTCTTGCCTCTATTTAGCGTCTGGTCTATTAGCGATGTTACCAAACAGACTAGTTCTGTCTCTTGCCTCTAGTTAGCGTCAGGTCTATTAGCGATGTTACCAACAGACTAGTTCTGTCTCTTGCCTCTAGTTAGCGTCTGGTCTATTAGCGATGTTACCAACAGACTAGTTCTGTCTCTTGCCTCTAGTTAGTGTCTGGTCTATTAGCGATGTTACCAAACAGACTAGTTCTGTCTCTTGCCTCTAGTTAGCGTCTGGTCTATTAGCGATGTTACCAAACAGACTAGTTCTGTCTCTTGCCTCTAGTTAGTTTCTGGTCTATTAGCGATGTTACCAAACAGACTAGTTCTGTCTCTTACCTCTAGTTAGCGTCTGGTCTATTAGCGATGTTACCAAACAGACTAGTTCTGTCTCTTGCCTCTAGTTAGTGTCTGGTCTATTAGCGATATTACCAACAGACTAGTTCTGTCTCTTGCCTCTAGTTAGTGTCTGGTCTATTAGCGATGTTACCAAACAGACTAGTTCTGTCTCTTGCCTCTAGTTAGCGTCAGGTCTATTAGCGATGTTACCAACAGACTAGTTCTGTCTCTTGCCTCTAGTTAGCGTCTGGTCTATTAGCGATGTTACCAACAGACTAGTTCTGTCTCTTGCCTCTATTTAGCGTCTGGTCTATTAGCAATGTTACCAAACAGACTAGTTCTGTCTCTTGCCTCTAGTTAGCGTCAGGTCTATTAGCGATGTTACCAACAGACTAGTTCTGTCTCTTGCCTCTAGTTAGCGTCAGGTCTATTAGCGATGTTACCAACAGACTAGTTCTGTCTCTTGCCTCTAGTTAGCGTCTGGTCTATTAGCGATGTACCAACAGACTAGTTCTGTCTCTTGCCTCTAGTTAGCGTCTGGTCTATTAGCAATGTTACCAAACAGACTAGTTCTGTCTCTTGCCTCAAGTTAGCGTCTGGTCTATTAGCGATGTTACCAAACAGACTAGTTCTGTCTTGCCTCTAGTTAGTGTCTGGTCTATTAGCGATGTTACCAAACAGACTAGTTCTGTCTCTTGCCTCTAGTTAGCGTCTGGTCTATTAGCGATGTTACCAAACAGACTAGTTCTTTCTCTTTCCTCTAGTTAGCGTCTGGTCTATTAGCGATGTTACCAAACAGACTAGTTCTGTCTCTTACCTCTAATTAGCGTCTGGTCTATTAGCGATGTTACCAAACAGACTAGTTCTGTCTCTTGCCTCTAGTTAGCGTCTGGTCTATTAGCGATGTTACCAACAGACTAGTTCTGTCTCTTGCCTCTAGTTAGCGTCTGGTCTATTAGCGATGTTACCAACAGACTAGTTCTGTCTCTTGCCTCTATTTAGCGTCTGGTCTATTAACAATGTTACCAAACAGACTAGTTATGTCTCTTGCCTCTAGTTAGCGTCAGGTCTATTAGCGATGTTACCAACAGACTAGTTCTGTCTCTTGCCTCTAGTTAGCGTCAGGTCTATTAGCGATGTTACCAACAGACTAGTTCTGTCTCTTGCCTCTAGTTAGCGTCTGGTCTATTAGCGATGTACCAGCAGACTAGTTCTGTCTCTTGCCTCTAGTTAGCGTCTGAACTATTAGCAATGTTACCAAACAGACTAGTTCTGTCTCTTGCCTCAAGTTAGCGTCTGGTCTATTAGCGATGTTACCAAACAGACTAGTTCTGTCTTGCCTCTAGTTAGTGTCTGGTCTATTAGCGATGTTACCAAACAGACTAGTTCTGTATCTTGCCTCTAGTTAGCGTCTGGTCTATTAGCGATGTTACCAAACAGACTAGTTCTGTCTCTTTCCTCTAGTTAGCGTCTGGTCTATTAGCGATGTTACCAAACAGACTAGTTCTGTCTCTTACCTCTAGTTAGCGTCTGGTCTATTAGCGATGTTACCAAACAGACTAGTTCTGTCTCTTGCCTCTAGTTAGCGTCTGGTCTATTAGCGATGTTACCAACAGACTAGTTCTGTCTCTTGCCTCTAGTTAGCGTCTGGTCTATTAGCGATGTTACCAACAGACTAGTTCTGTCTCTTGCCTCTATTCAGCGTCTGGCCTATTAGCAATGTTACCAAACAGACTTGTTCTGTCTCTTGCCTCAAGTTAGCGTTTGGTCTATTAGCGATGTTACCAAACAGACAAGTTCTGTCTCTTGCCTCTAGTTAGTGTCTGGTCTATTAGCGATATTACCAACAGACTAGTTCTGTCTCTTGCCTCTAGTTAGTGTCTGGTCTATTAGCGATGTTACCAAACAGACTAGTTCTGTCTCTTGCCTCTAGTTAGCGTCTGGTCCATTAGCGATGTTACCAACAGACTAGTTCTGTCTCTTGCCTCTATTTAGCGTCTGGTCTATTAGCAATGTTACCAAACAGACTAGTTCTGTCTCTTGCCTCTAGTTAGCGTCAGGTCTATTAGCGATGTTACCAACAGACTAGTTCTGTCTCTTGCCTCTAGTTAGCGTCAGGTCTATTAGCGATGTTACCAACAGACTAGTTCTGTCTCTTGCCTCTAGTTAGCGTCTGGTCTATTAGCGATGTTACCAAACAGACTAGTTCTGTCTCTTGCCTCTAGTTAGCGTCTGGTCTATTAGCGATGTTACCAAACAGACTAGTTATGTCTCTTGCCTATAGTTAGCGTCTGGTCTATTAGCGATGTTACCAAACAGACTAGTTCTGTCTCTTGCAACTAGTTAGTGTCTGGTCTATTAGCGATGTTACCAAACAGACTAGTTCTGTCTCTTGCCTCTAGTTAGCGTCTGGTCTATTAGCGATGTTACCAAACAGACTAGTTCTGTCTCTTGCAACTAGTTAGTGTCTGGTCTATTAGCGATGTTACCAAACAGACTAGTTATGTCTCTTGCCTCTAGTTAGCGTCTGGTCTATTAGCGATGTTACCAAACAGACTAGTTCTGTCTCTTGCCTCTAGTTAGTGTCTGGTCTATTAGCGATATTACCAAACAGACTAGTTCTGTCTCTTGCCTCTAGTTAGCGTCTGGTCTATTAGCGATGTTACCAAACAGACTAGTTCTGTCTCTTGCCTCTAGTTAGTTTCTGGTCTATTAGCGATGTTACCAAACAGACTAGTTCTGTCTCTTGCCTCTAGTTAGTGTCTGGTCTATTAGCGATGTTACCAACAGACTAGTTCTGTCTCTTGCCTGTAGTTAGTGTCTGGTCTATTAGCGATGTTACCAACAGACTAGTTCTGTCTCTTGCCTATATTTAGCGTCTGGTCTATAAGCGATGTTACCAAACAGACTAGTTCTGTCTTGCCTCTAGTTAGTGTCTGGTCTATTCGCGATGTTACCAACAGACTAGTTCTGTCTCTTGCCTCCAGTTAGCATCTAGTCTATTAGCGATGTTACCAAACAGACTAGTTCTGTCTCTTGCAACTAGTTAGTGTCTGGTCTATTAGCGATGTTACCAAACAGACTAGTTCTGTCTCTTGCCTCTAGTTAGCATCTGGTCTATTAGCGATGCTACCAAACAGACTAGTTATGTCTCTTGCCTCTAGTTAGCGTCTGGTCTATTAGCGATGTTACCAAACAGACTAGTTCTGTCTCTTGCAAATAGTTAGTGTCTGGTCTATTAGCGATGTTACCAAACAGACTAGTTCTGTCTCTTAGCTCTAGTTAGCGTCTGGTCTATTAGCGATGTTACCAAACAGACTAGTTCTGTCTCTTGCAACTAGTTAGTGTCTGGTCTATTAGCGATGTTACCAAACCGACTAGTTCTGTCTCTTGCCTCTAGTTAGCGTCTGGTCTATTAGCGATGTTACCAACAGACTAGTTCTGTCTCTTGCCTCTAGTTAGCGTCAGGTCCAGGGACGGCCTGTTCAATAGGGCGATATGGGCGACGCACTGCCAAACGGGAAAAGGAAGGGATTTTTTTCTAATCAATTATATCACGGCAACAGTACTAGTTATCAGTGTTCTAATCTGATCTGACTGCCACTAAATGTCAAATCAGGCTAAAGTCGTGCTTCAAATGGCCCCGCCCGTTTTTGGGGCGATTTCAGTCAGGTTGAAAATCGCCCAGAAGTCTCTCATAGCCTGTCATGTAAAATCTATTTTTTTCAAATTTCAAAGCTTTCAATACATTCTCTATGGGTGTCTGTGGGCTTGCACTTACGCGCTTTCGTCATACGTGACGTAACCATGAACGTAACTAAGAAAATAGCAGCTAGAAGCGTCTCTGTTGCGACCTGCAGTGTGGCGTTATTTTATGTTTTTAATTTGTAGACTTAGTTTACAAACATTCTGCCAACCATGGATTTTTACAGTGGTGGGTTTTGGACTGATCTTGTTGATCGTGTACATACCCGCTACGAACGGACTAAATAATGAAAACGCTGCTGGCAGCGGAATCCAATACAGCTGGGAGACTTGGCTGGATGACAGAGTCCCGGACAGAGAAGTGGAGCCGGCCGGCTTCACCCTGGTCAGAGCGGACCGCGATCCTGGTAAGAGAGCGACTCTGTACCCCCCGACATTGAACTGCTTTCTGTGTCACTGCGACCTTACTATCTGCCCCGTGAGTTCCCCCAATTGTTTGTTACCGTTGTGTACTGTTGATAATCACAAGTTTACTGGAGAACTGAGACCAAGTAGAGACTTTGGACAGGGTGGATATGGTATAATAAAGGCAGTTTATTCAGAGGTAAAGATATCTGGAATCGCGTGCACGGACCCGTTCGTCAAACTCTTAGGGAGCTATCTGAAGAGAGCCCCGAAAACATTGTGTGCAGACATTTTATACAATAAATGATGTAGGTTGAATCTAGTAGTTCTGATCTTCTGATTGGTCCTGATGAGTTGGGCGAGGTCCCCTCCACTGTTGCATTGGCTCTGAGTCGGGTTCTCTGTCTTCAAATGTTCAGCCTAAAGAGAGGGGATTTTTGTGTGTGTGTGTGTGTGTGTTTAACAGTGATGATGTGTGTGTGTGTGTGTGTTATCAGTGATGATGTGTGTGTGTGTGTGTGTGTGTGTGTGTGTCCTCAGAGCAAGAACTCGTGAGTTGGAAGAACTGAGAGACCTATGGCGTGGGTGTTGTCCTTGGCCACCTGCTGACAAGGCTGACAAGATAGGACTCTTTTGTCCATTGTTATAGGATAGGAACAGCATTGATTGAAAACAAACGCCCAACACAAAATGGGTCATGCACAAGATTTTAGTCAGACCAAGCTATAACATTATATATTTACTACGACAGTACATTCAACCAAAAGCTAATATAACAAAGGCATCAGAGATTATTTATAATCTGTCACAGAAACTGGAATCCATCTCCCCAGATCAGTCAATAAATGCTTCTGGTATTGACTTATATGCTGCCCCTGTCTTCATGTTGTTGCTGGACATATCTTTTTTAAAATGTGTGTAGGTCACCTAAATCATCAGAAAAATTGCCCCTCCTGAGAATTTCTTCAGGAGCCGCCACTGGTCAGGTCTATTAGCGATGTTACCAACAGACTAGTTCTGACTCTTGCCTCTAGTTAGCGTCTGGTCTATTAGCGATGTACCAACAGACTAGTTCTGTCTCTTGCCTCTATATAGCGTCTGGTCTATTAGCAATGTTACCAAACAGACTAGTTCTGTCTCTTGCCTCTAGTTAGCGTCTGGTCTATTAGCGATGTTACCAAACAGACTAGTTCTGTCTCTTGCCTCTAGTTAGCGTCAGGTCTATTAGCGATGTTACCAACAGACTAGTTCTGTCTCTTGCCTCTAGCTAGCGTCTGGTCTATTAGCGATGTTACCAACAGACTAGTTCTGTGTCTTACCTCTAGTTAGCGTCTGGTCTATCAGCGATGTTACCAACAGACTAGTTCTGTCTCTTGCCTCTATTTAGCGTCTGGTCTATTAGCGATGTTACCAAACAGACTAGTTCTGTCTCTTGCCTCTAGTTAGCGTCTGGTCTATTAGCGATGTTACCAAACAGACTAGTTCTGTATCTTGCCTCTAGTTAGTGTCTGGTCTATTAGCGATGTTACCAACAGACTAGTTCTGTCTCTTTCCTCTAGTTAGCGTCTGGTCTATTAGCAATGTTACCAAACAGACTAGTTCTGTCTCTTGCCTCTAGTTAGCGTCTGGTCTATTAGCGATGTTACCAACAGACTAGTTCTGTCTCTTGCCTCTAGTTAGCGTCTGGTCTATTAGCGATGTTACCAAACAGACTAGTTATGTCTCTTGCCTCTAGTTAGCGTCTGGTCTATTAGCGATGTTACCGAACAGACTAGTTCTGTCTCTTGCAACTAGTTAGTGTCTGGTCTATTAGCGATGTTACCAAACAGACTAGTTCTGTCTCTTGCCTCTAGTTAGCGTCTGGTCTATTAGCGATGTTACCAAACAGACTAGTTATTTCTCTTGCAACTAGTTAGTGTCTGGTCTATTAGCGATGTTACCAAACCGACTAGTTCTGTCTCTTGCCTCTAGTTAGCGTCTGGTCTATTAGCGATGTTACCAACAGACTAGTTCTGTCTCTTGCCTCTAGTTAGCGTCAGGTCTATTAGCGATGTTACCAACAGACTAGTTCTGACTCTTGCCTCTAGTTAGCGTCTGGTCTATTAGCGATGTACCAACAGACTAGTTCTGTCTCTTGCCTCTATTTAGCGTCTGGTCTATTAGCAATGTTACCAAACAGACTAGTTCTGTCTCTTGCCTCAAGTTAGCGTCTGGTCTATTAGCGATGTTACCAAACAGACTAGTTCTGTCTCTTGCCTCTAGTTAGCGTCTGGTCTATTAGCGATGTTACCAACAGACTAGTTCTGTCTCTTGCCTCTAGTTAGCGTCTGGTCTATTAGCGATGTACCAACAGACTAGTTCTGTCTCTTGCCTCTATTTAGCGTCTGGTCTATTAGCAATGTTACCAAACAGACTAGTTCTGTCTCTTGCCTCAAGTTAGCGTCTGGTCTATTAGCGATGTTACCAAACAGACTAGTTCTGTCTCTTGCCTCTAGTTAGCGTCTGGTCTATTAGCGATGTTACCAAACAGACTAGTTCTGTCTCTTGCCTCTAGTTAGCGTCAGGTCTATTAGCGATGTTACCAACAGACTAGTTCTGTCTCTTGCCTCTAGTTAGCGTCTGGTCTATTAGCGATGTTACCAACAGACTAGTTCTGTGTCTTACCTCTAGTTAGCGTCTGGTCTATCAGCGATGTTACCAACAGACTAGTTCTGTCTCTTGCCTCTATTCAGCGTCTGGTCTATTAGCGATGTTACCAAACAGACTAGTTCTGTCTCTTGCCTCTAGTTAGCGTCTGGTCTATTAGCGATGTTACCAAACAGACTAGTTCTGTCTCTTGCCTCTAGTTAGCGTCTGGTCTATTAGCGATGTTACCAACAGACTAGTTCTGTCTCTTGCCTCTATTCAGCGTCTGGCCTATTAGCAATGTTACCAAACAGACTTGTTCTGTCTCTTGCCTCAAGTTAGCGTCTGGTCTATTAGCGATGTTACCAAACAGACAAGTTCTGTCTCTTGCCTCTAGTTAGTGTCTGGTCTATTAGCGATGTTACCAACAGACTAGTTCTGTCTCTTGCCTCTAGTTAGTGTCTGGTCTATTAGCGATGTTACCAAACAGACTAGTTCTGTCTCTTGCCTCTAGTTAGCGTCAGGTCTATTAGCGATGTTGCCAACAGACTAGTTCTGTCTCTTGCCTCTAGTTAGCGTCTGGTCTATTAGCGATGTTACCAACAGACTAGTTCTGTCTCTTGCCTCTATTTAGCGTCTGGTCTATTAGCAATGTTACCAAACAGACTAGTTCTGTCTCTTGCCTCAAGTTAGCGTCTGGTCTATTAGCGATGTTACCAAACAGACTAGTTCTGTCTCTTGCCTCTAGTTAGTGTCTGGTCTATTAGCGATGTTACCAAACAGACTAGTTCTGTCTCTTGCCTATAGTTAGCGTCTGGTCTATTAGCTATGTTACCAACAGACTATTTCTGTCTCTTGCCTATAGTTAGCGTCTGGTCTATTAGCGATGTTACCAACAGCCTACTTCTGTCTCTTGCCTCTAGTTAGCGTCTGGTCTATTAGCGATGTTACCAACAGACTAGTTCTGTGTCTTACCTCTAGTTAGCGTCCGGTCTATCAGCGATGTTACCAACAGACTAGTTCTGTCTCTTGCCTCTATTTAGCGTCTGGTCTATTAGCGATGTTACCAAACAGACTAGTTCTGTCTCTTGCCTCTAGTTAGTGTCTGGTCTATTGGCGATGTTACCAACAGACTAGTTCTGTCTCTTGCCTCTAGTTAGCGTCTGGTCTATTAGCGATGTTACCAACAGACTAGTTCTGTCTCTTGCCTCTAGTTAGCGTCTGGTCTTTTAGCGATGTTACCAAACAGACTAGTTCTTTCTCTTGCCTCTAGTTAGCGTCTGGTCTATTAGCGATGTTACCAAACAGACTAGTTCTGTCTCTTGCCTCTAGTTAGCGTTTGGTCTATTAGCGATGTTACCAACATACTAGTTCTGTCTCTTGCCTCTAGTTAGCGTCTGTCTATTAGCGATGTTACCAACAGACTAGTTCTGTGTCTTACCTCTAGTTAGCATCTGGTCTATCAGCGATGTTACCAACAGACTAGTTCTGTCTCTTGCCTCTATTTAGCGTCTGGTCTATTAGCGATGTTACCAAACAGGCTAGTTCTGTCTCTTGCCTCTAGTTAGCGTCTGGTCTATTAGCGATGTTACCAAACAGACTAGTTATTTATCTTGCCTCTAGTTAGTGTCTGGTCTATTAGCGATGTTACCAACAGACTAGTTCTGTCTCTTTCCTCTAGTTAGCGTCTGGTCTATTAGCGATGTTACCAAACAGACTAGTTCTGTCTCTTGCCTCTAGTTAGCGTCTGGTCTATTAGCGATGTTACCAAACAAACTAGTTCTGTCTCTTGCCTCTAGTTAGCGTCTGGTCTATTAGCGATGTTACCAACAGACTAGTTCTGTCTCTTGCCTCTAGTTAGCGTCTGGTCTATTAGCGATGTTACCAACATACTAGTTCTGTCTCTTGCCTCTATTCACCGTCTGGCCTATTAGCAATGTTACCAAACAGACTTGTTCTGTCTCTTGTGTCAAGTTAGCGTCTGGTCTATTAGCGATGTTACCAAACAGACAAGTTCTGTCTCTTGCCTCTAGTTAGTGTCTGGTCTATTAGCGATGTTACCAACAGACTAGTTCTGTCTCTTGCCTCTAGTTAGTGTCTGGTCTATTAGCGATGTTACCAAACAGACTAGTTCTGTCTCTTGCCTCTAGTTAGCGTCAGGTCTATTAGCGATTTTTCCAACAGACTAGTTCTGTCTCTTGCCTCTAGTTAGCGTCTGGTCTATTAGCGATGTTACCAACAGACTAGTTCTGTCTCTTGCCTCTATTTAGCGTCTGGTCTATTAGCAATGTTACCAAACAGACTAGTTCTGTCTCTTGCCTCAAGTTAGCGTCTGGTCTATTAGCGATGTTACCAAACAGACTAGTTCTGTCTCTTGCCTCTAGTTAGCGTCTTGTCTATTAGCGATGTTACCAAACAGACTAGTTCTGTCTCTTGCCTATAGTTAGCGTCTGGTCTATTAGCGATGTTACCAAACAGACTAATTCTGTCTCTTGCCTCTAGTTAGTGTCTGGTCTATTAGCGATGTTACCAAACAGACTAGTTCTGTCTCTTGCCTCTAGTTAGCGTCTGGTCTATTAGCGATGTTACCAAACAGAGTAGTTCTGTCTCTTGCCTCTAGTTAGTTTCTGGTCTATTAGTGATGTTACCAACAGACTAGTTCTTTGTCTTACCTCTAGTTAGCGTCTGGTCTATCAGCGATGTTACCAACAGACTAGTTCTGTCTCTTGCCTCTATTTAGCGTCTGGTCTATTAGCGATGTTACCAAACAGACTAGTTCTGTCTCTTGCCTCTAGTAAGTGTCTGGTCTATTAGCGATGTTACCAAAAGACTAGTTCTGTCTCTTGCCTGTAGTTAGTGTCTGGTCTATTAGCGATGTTACCAACAGACTAGTTCTGTCTCTTGCCTCTATTTAGCGTCTGGTCTATTAGCGATGTTACCAAACAGACTAGTTCTGTCTTGCCTCTAGTTAGCGTCTGGTCTATTAGCGATGTTACCAACAGACTAGTTCTGTGTCTTACCTCTAGTTAGCGTCTGGTCTATCAGCGATGTTACCAACAGACTAGTTCTGTCTCTTGCCTGTATTTAGCGTCTGGTCTATTAGCGATGTTACCAAACAGACTAGTTCTGTCTCTTGCCTCTAGTTAGTGTCTGGTCTATTAGCGATGTTACCAACAGACTATTTCTGTCTCTTGCCTGTAGTTAGTGTCTGGTCTATTAGCGATGTTACCAACAGACTAGTTCTGTCTCTTGCCTCTATTTAGCGTCTGGTCTATTAACGATGTTACCAAACAGACTAGTTCTGTCTTGCCTCTAGTTAGTGTCTGGTCTATTAGCGATGTTACCAACAGACTAGTTCTGTCTCTTGCCTCTAGTTAGCGTCTGGTCTATTAGCGATGTTACCAAACAGACTAGTTCTGTCTTGCCTCTAGTTAGTGTCTGGTCTATTAGCGATGTTACTAAACAGACGAGTTCTGTCTCTTGCCTCTAGTTAGCGTCTGGTCTATTAGCGATGTTACCAAACAGACTAGTTATGTCTCTTGCCTCTAGTTAGCGTCTGGTCTATTAGCGATGTTACCAAACAGACTAGTTCTGTCTCTTGCCTCTAGTTAGTGTCTGGTCTATTAGCGATGTTACCAAACAGACTAGTTCTGTCTCTTGCCTCTAGTTAGCGTCTGGTCTATTAGCGATGTTACCAAACAGACTAGTTCTGTCTCTTGCCTCTAGTTAGTTTCTGGTCTATTAGCGATGTTACCAAACAGACTAGTTATGTCTCTTGCCTCTAGTTAGTGTCTGATCTATTAGCGATGTTACCAACAGACTAGTTCTGTCTCTTGCCTGTAGTTACTGTCTGGTCTATTAGCGATGTTACCAACAGACTAGTTCTGTCTCTTGCCTCTATTTAGCGTCTGGTCTATTAGCGATGTTACCAACAGACTAGTTCTGTGTCTTACCTCTAGTTAGCGTCTGGTCTATCAGCGATGTTACCAACAGACTAGTTCTGTCTCTTGCCTGTATTTAGCGTCTGGTCTATTAGCGATGTTACCAAACAGACTAGTTCTGTCTCTTGCCTCTAGTTAGTGTCTGGTCTATTAGCGATGTTACCAACAGACTAGTTCTGTCTCTTGCCTGTAGTTAGTGTCTGGTCTATTAGCGATGTTACCAACAGACTAGTTCTGTCTCTTGCCTCTATTTAGCGTCTGGTCTATTAGCGATGTTACCAAACAGACTAGTTCTGTCTTGCCTCTAGTTAGTGTCTGGTCTATTAGCGATGTTACCAACAGACTAGTTCTGTCTCTTGCCTCTAGTTAGCGTCTGGTCTATTAGCGATGTTACCAAACAGACTAGTTCTGTCTTGCCTCTAGTTAGTGTCTGGTCTATTAGCGATGTTACTAAACAGACGAGTTCTGTCTCTTGCCTCTAGTTAGCGTCTGGTCTATTAGCGATGTTACCAAACAGACTAGTTATGTCTCTTGCCTCTAGTTAGCGTCTGGTCTATTAGCGATGTTACCAAACAGACTAGTTCTGTCTCTTGCCTCTAGTTAGTGTCTGGTCTATTAGCGATGTTACCAAACAGACTAGTTCTGTCTCTTGCCTCTAGTTAGCGTCTGGTCTATTAGCGATGTTACCAAACAGACTAGTTCTGTCTCTTGCCTCTAGTTAGTTTCTGGTCTATTAGCGATGTTACCAAACAGACTAGTTATGTCTCTTGCCTCTAGTTAGTGTCTGATCTATTAGCGATGTTACCAACAGACTAGTTCTGTCTCTTGCCTGTAGTTACTGTCTGGTCTATTAGTGATGTTACCAACAGACTAGTTCTGTCTCTTGCCTCTAGTTAGCGTCTGGTCTATTAGCGATGTTACCAACAGACTAGTTCTGTCTCTTGCCTATAGTTAGTGTCTGGTCTATTAGCGATGTTACCAAACAGACTAGTTCTGTCTCTTGCCTCTAGTTAGCGTCTGGTCTATTAGTGATGTTACCAAACAGACTAATTCTCTCTCTTGCCTATAGTTAGCGTCTGGTCTATTAGCTATGTTACCAAACAGACTAGTTCTGTCTCTTGCCTCTAGTTAGCGTCTGGTCTATTAGCGATGTTACCAACAGACTAGTTCTGTCTCTTGCCTCTATTTAGCGTCTGGTCTATTAGCGATGTTACCAAACAGACTAGTTCTGTCTTGCCTCTAGTTAGCGTCTGGTCTATTAGCGATGTTACCAACAGACTAGTTCTGTGTCTTACCTCTAGTTAGCGTCTGGTCTATCAGCGATGTTACCAACAGACTAGTTCTGTCTCTTGCCTGTATTTAGCGTCTGGTCTATTAGCGATGTTACCAAACAGACTAGTTCTGTCTCTTGCCTCTAGTTAGTGTCTGGTCTATTAGCGATGTTACCAACAGACTATTTCTGTCTCTTGCCTGTAGTTAGTGTCTGGTCTATTAGCGATGTTACCAACAGACTAGTTCTGTCTCTTGCCTCTATTTAGCGTCTGGTCTATTAACGATGTTACCAAACAGACTAGTTCTGTCTTGCCTCTAGTTAGTGTCTGGTCTATTAGCGATGTTACCAACAGACTAGTTCTGTCTCTTGCCTCTAGTTAGCGTCTGGTCTATTAGCGATGTTACCAAACAGACTAGTTCTGTCTTGCCTCTAGTTAGTGTCTGGTCTATTAGCGATGTTACTAAACAGACGAGTTCTGTCTCTTGCCTCTAGTTAGCGTCTGGTCTATTAGCGATGTTACCAAACAGACTAGTTATGTCTCTTGCCTCTAGTTAGCGTCTGGTCTATTAGCGATGTTACCAAACAGACTAGTTCTGTCTCTTGCCTCTAGTTAGTGTCTGGTCTATTAGCGATGTTACCAAACAGACTAGTTCTGTCTCTTGCCTCTAGTTAGCGTCTGGTCTATTAGCGATGTTACCAAACAGACTAGTTCTGTCTCTTGCCTCTAGTTAGTTTCTGGTCTATTAGCGATGTTACCAAACAGACTAGTTATGTCTCTTGCCTCTAGTTAGTGTCTGATCTATTAGCGATGTTACCAACAGACTAGTTCTGTCTCTTGCCTGTAGTTACTGTCTGGTCTATTAGCGATGTTACCAACAGACTAGTTCTGTCTCTTGCCTCTATTTAGCGTCTGGTCTATTAGCGATGTTACCAACAGACTAGTTCTGTGTCTTACCTCTAGTTAGCGTCTGGTCTATCAGCGATGTTACCAACAGACTAGTTCTGTCTCTTGCCTGTATTTAGCGTCTGGTCTATTAGCGATGTTACCAAACAGACTAGTTCTGTCTCTTGCCTCTAGTTAGTGTCTGGTCTATTAGCGATGTTACCAACAGACTAGTTCTGTCTCTTGCCTGTAGTTAGTGTCTGGTCTATTAGCGATGTTACCAACAGACTAGTTCTGTCTCTTGCCTCTATTTAGCGTCTGGTCTATTAGCGATGTTACCAAACAGACTAGTTCTGTCTTGCCTCTAGTTAGTGTCTGGTCTATTAGCGATGTTACCAACAGACTAGTTCTGTCTCTTGCCTCTAGTTAGCGTCTGGTCTATTAGCGATGTTACCAAACAGACTAGTTCTGTCTTGCCTCTAGTTAGTGTCTGGTCTATTAGCGATGTTACTAAACAGACGAGTTCTGTCTCTTGCCTCTAGTTAGCGTCTGGTCTATTAGCGATGTTACCAAACAGACTAGTTATGTCTCTTGCCTCTAGTTAGCGTCTGGTCTATTAGCGATGTTACCAAACAGACTAGTTCTGTCTCTTGCCTCTAGTTAGTGTCTGGTCTATTAGCGATGTTACCAAACAGACTAGTTCTGTCTCTTGCCTCTAGTTAGCGTCTGGTCTATTAGCGATGTTACCAAACAGACTAGTTCTGTCTCTTGCCTCTAGTTAGTTTCTGGTCTATTAGCGATGTTACCAAACAGACTAGTTATGTCTCTTGCCTCTAGTTAGTGTCTGATCTATTAGCGATGTTACCAACAGACTAGTTCTGTCTCTTGCCTGTAGTTACTGTCTGGTCTATTAGCGATGTTACCAACAGACTAGTTCTGTCTCTTGCCTCTATTTAGCGTCTGGTCTATTAGCGATGTTACCAAACAGACTTGTTCTGTCTTGCCTCTAGTTAGTAACTGGTCTATTCGCGATGTTACCAACAGACTAGTTCTGTCTCTTGCCTCTAGTTAGCGTCTGGTCTATTAGCGATGTTACCAAACAGACTAGTTCTGTCTTGCCTCTAGTTAGTGTCTGGTCTATTAGCGATATTACCAAACAGACTAGTTCTGTCTCTTGCCTCTAGTTAGCGTCTGGTCTATTAGCGATGCTACCAAACAGACTAGTTATGTCTCTTGCCTCTAGTTAGCGTCTGGTCTATTAGCGATGTTACCAAACAGACTAGTTCTGTCTCTTGCAACTAGTTAGTGTCTGGTCTATTAGCGATGTTACCAAACAGACTAGTTCTGTCTCTTGCCTCTAGTTAGCGTCTGGTCTATTAGCGATGTTACCAAACAGACTAGTTCTGTCTCTTGCAACTAGTTAGTGTCTGGTCTATTAGCGATGTTACCAAACCGACTAGTTCTGTCTCTTGCCTCTAGTTAGTGTCTGGTCTATTAGCGATGTTACCAACAGACTAGTTCTGTCTCTTGCCTCTAGTTAGTGTCTGGTCTATTAGCGATGTTACCAAACAGACTAGTTCTGTCTCTTGCCTCTAGTTAGCGTCAGGTCTATTAGCGATTTTTCCAACAGACTAGTTCTGTCTCTTGCCTCTAGTTAGCGTCTGGTCTATTAGCGATGTTACCAACAGACTAGTTCTGTCTCTTGCCTCTATTTAGCGTCTGGTCTATTAGCAATGTTACCAAACAGAATAGTTCTGTCTCTTGCCTCAAGTTAGCGTCTGGTCTATTAGCGATGTTACCAAACAGACTAGTTCTGTCTCTTGCCTCTAGTTAGCGTCTTGTCTATTAGCGATGTTACCAAACAGACTAGTTCTGTCTCTTGCCTATAGTTAGCGTCTGGTCTATTAGCGATGTTACCAAACAGACTAGTTCTGTCTCTTGCCTCTAGTTAGTGTCTGGTCTATTAGCGATGTTACCAAACAGACTAGTTCTGTCTCTTGCCTCTAGTTAGCGTCTGGTCTATTAGCGATGTTACCAAACAGAGTAGTTCTGTCTCTTGCCTCTAGTTAGTTTCTGGTCTATTAGTGATGTTACCAACAGACTAGTTCTTTGTCTTACCTCTAGTTAGCGTCTGGTCTATCAGCGATGTTACCAACAGACTAGTTCTGTCTCTTGCCTCTATTTAGCGTCTGGTCTATTAGCGATGTTACCAAACAGACTAGTTCTGTCTCTTGCCTCTAGTAAGTGTCTGGTCTATTAGCGATGTTACCAAAAGACTAGTTCTGTCTCTTGCCTGTAGTTAGTGTCTGGTCTATTAGCGATGTTACCAACAGACTAGTTCTGTCTCTTGCCTCTATTTAGCGTCTGGTCTATTAGCGATGTTACCAAACAGACTAGTTCTGTCTTGCCTCTAGTTAGTGTCTGGTCTATTAGCGATATTACCAAACAGACTAGTTCTGTCTCTTGCCTCTAGTTAGCGTCTGGTCTATTAGCGATGCTACCAAACAGACTAGTTATGTCTCTTGCCTCTAGTTAGCGTCTGATCTATTAGCGATGTTACCAAACAGACTAGTTCTGTCTCTTGCAACTAGTTAGTGTCTGGTCTATTAGCGATGTTACCAAACAGACTAGTTCTGTCTCTTGCCTCTAGTTAGCGTCTGGTCTATTAGCGATGTTACCAAACAGACTAGTTCTGTCTCTTGCAACTAGTTAGTGTCTGGTCTATTAGCGATGTTACCAAACCGACTAGTTCTGTCTCTTGCCTCTAGTTAGTGTCTGGTCTATTAGCGATGTTACCAACAGACTAGTTCTGTCTCTTGCCTCTAGTTAGTGTCTGGTCTATTAGCGATGTTACCAAACAGACTAGTTCTGTCTCTTGCCTCTAGTTAGCGTCAGGTCTATTAGCGATTTTTCCAACAGACTAGTTCTGTCTCTTGCCTCTAGTTAGCGTCTGGTCTATTAGCGATGTTACCAACAGACTAGTTCTGTCTCTTGCCTCTATTTAGCGTCTGGTCTATTAGCAATGTTACCAAACAGAATAGTTCTGTCTCTTGCCTCAAGTTAGCGTCTGGTCTATTAGCGATGTTACCAAACAGACTAGTTCTGTCTCTTGCCTCTAGTTAGCGTCTTGTCTATTAGCGATGTTACCAAACAGACTAGTTCTGTCTCTTGCCTATAGTTAGCGTCTGGTCTATTAGCGATGTTACCAAACAGACTAGTTCTGTCTCTTGCCTCTAGTTAGTGTCTGGTCTATTAGCGATGTTACCAAACAGACTAGTTCTGTCTATTGCCTCTAGTTAGCGTCTGGTCTATTAGCGATGTTACCAAACAGAGTAGTTCTGTCTCTTGCCTCTAGTTAGTTTCTGGTCTATTAGTGATGTTACCAACAGACTAGTTCTTTGTCTTACCTCTAGTTAGCGTCTGGTCTATCAGCGATGTTACCAACAGACTAGTTCTGTCTCTTGCCTCTATTTAGCGTCTGGTCTATTAGCGATGTTACCAAACAGACTAGTTCTGTCTCTTGCCTCTAGTAAGTGTCTGGTCTATTAGCGATGTTACCAAAAGACTAGTTCTGTCTCTTGCCTGTAGTTAGTGTCTGGTCTATTAGCGATGTTACCAACAGACTAGTTCTGTCTCTTGCCTGTATTTAGCGTCTGGTCTATTAGCGATGTTACCAAACAGACTAGTTCTGTCTCTTGCCTCTAGTTAGTGTCTGGTCTATTAGCGATGTTACCAACAGACTAGTTCTGTCTCTTGCCTGTAGTTAGTGTCTGGTCTATTAGCGATGTTACCAACAGACTAGTTCTGTCTCTTGCCTCTATTTAGCGTCTGGTCTATTAGCGATGTTACCAAACAGACTAGTTCTGTCTTGCCTCTAGTTAGTGTCTGGTCTATTAGCGATGTTACCAACAGACTAGTTCTGTCTCTTGCCTCTAGTTAGCGTCTGGTCTATTAGCGATGTTACCAAACAGACTAGTTCTGTCTTGCCTCTAGTTAGTGTCTGGTCTATTAGCGATGTTACCAAACAGACTAGTTCTGTCTCTTGCCTCTAGTTAGCGTCTGGTCTATTAGCGATGTTACCAAACAGACTAGTTATGTCTCTTGCCTCTAGTTAGCGTCTGGTCTATTAGCGATGTTACCAAACAGACTAGTTCTGTCTCTTGCCTCTAGTTAGTGTCTGGTCTATTAGCGATGTTACCAAACAGACTAGTTCTGTCTCTTGCCTCTAGTTAGCGTCTGGTCTATTAGCGATGTTACCAAACAGACTAGTTCTGTCTCTTGCCTCTAGTTAGTTTCTGGTCTATTAGCGATGGTACCAAACAGACTAGTTCTGTCTCTTGCCTCTAGTTAGTGTCTGGTCTATTAGCGATGTTACCAACAGACTAGTTCTGTCTCTTGCCTGTAGTTAGTGTCTGGTCTATTAGCGATGTTACCAACAGACTAGTTCTGTCTCTTGCCTCTATTTAGCGTCTGGTCTATTAGCGATGTTACCAAACAGACTAGTTCTGTCTTGCCTCTAGTTAGTAACTGGTCTATTCGCGATGTTACCAACAGACTAGTTCTGTCTCTTGCCTCTAGTTAGCGTCTGGTCTATTAGCGATGTTACCAAACAGACTAGTTCTGTCTTGCCTCTAGTTAGTGTCTGGTCTATTAGCGATATTACCAAAGAGACTAGTTCTGTCTCTTGCCTCTAGTTAGCGTCTGGTCTATTAGCAATGCTACCAAACAGACTAGTTATGTCTCTTGCCTCTAGTTAGCGTCTGGTCTATTAGCGATGTTACCAAACAGACTAGTTCTGTCTCTTGCAACTAGTTAGTGTCTGGTCTATTAGCGATGTTACCAAACAGACTAGTTCTGTCTCTTGCCTCTAGTTAGCGTCTGGTCTATTAGCGATGTTACCAAACAGACTAGTTCTGTCTCTTGCCTCTAGTTAGTGTCTGGTCTATTAGCGATGTTACCAACAGACTAGTTCTGTCTCTTGCCTGTAGTTAGTGTCTGGTCTATTAGCGATGTTACCAACAGACTAGTTCTGTCTCTTGCCTCTATTTAGCGTCTGGTCTATTAGCGATGTTACCAAACAGACTAGTTCTGTCTTGCCTCTAGTTAGTGTCTGGTCTATTAGCGATGTTACCAACAGACTAGTTCTGTCTCTTGCCTCTAGTTAGCGTCTGGTCTATTAGCGATGTTACCAAACAGACTAGTTCTGTCTTGCCTCTAGTTAGTGTCTGGTCTATTAGCGATGTTACCAAACAGACTAGTTCTGTCTCTTGCCTCTAGTTAGCGTCTGGTCTATTAGCGATGTTACCAAACAGACTAGTTCTGTCTCTTGCCTCTAGTTAGTTTCTGGTCTATTAGCGATGTTACCAACAGACTAGTTCTTTGTCTTACCTCTAGTTAGCGTCTGGTCTATCAGATTTTTTACCAACAGACTAGTTCTGTCTCTTGCCTCTATTTAGCGTCTGGTCTATTAGCGATGTTACCAAACAGACTAGTTCTGTCTCTTGCCTCTAGTTAGTGTCTGGTCTATTAGCGATGTTACCAAAAGACTAGTTCTGTCTCTTGCCTGTAGTTAGTGTCTGGTCTATTAGCGATGTTACCAACAGACTAGTTCTGTCTCTTGCCTCTATTTAGCGTCTGGTCTATTAGCGATGTTACCAAACAGACTAGTTCTGTCTTGCCTCTAGTTAGCGTCTGGTCTATTAGCGATGTTACCAACAGACTAGTTCTGTGTCTTACCTCTAGTTAGCGTTTGGTCTATCAGCGATGTTACCAACAGACTAGTTCTGTCTCTTGCCTGTATTTAGCGTCTGGTCTATTAGCGATGTTACCAAACAGACTAGTTCTGTCTCTTGCCTCTAGTTAGTGTCTGGTCTATTAGCGATGTTACCAACAGACTAGTTCTGTCTCTTGCCTGTAGTTAGTGTCTGGTCTATTAGCGATGTTACCAACAGACTAGTTCTGTCTCTTGCCTCTATTTAGCGTCTGGTCTATTAGCGATGTTACCAAACAGACTAGTTCTGTCTTGCCTCTAGTTAGTGTCTGGTCTATTAGCGATGTTACCAACAGACTAGTTCTGTCTCTTGCCTCTAGTTAGCGTCTGGTCTATTAGCGATGTTACCAAACAGACTAGTTCTGTCTTGCCTCTAGTTAGTGTCTGGTCTATTAGCGATGTTACCAAACAGACTAGTTCTGTCTCTTGCCTCTAGTTAGCGTCTGGTCTATTAGCGATGTTACCAAACAGACTAGTTATGTCTCTTGCCTCTAGTTAGCGTCTGGTCTATTAGCGATGTTACCAAACAGACTAGTTCTGTCTCTTGCCTCTAGTTAGTGTCTGGTCTATTAGCGATGTTACCAAACAGACTAGTTCTGTCTCTTGCCTCTAGTTAGCGTCTGGTCTATTAGCGATGTTACCAAACAGACTAGTTCTGTCTCTTGCCTCTAGTTAGTTTCTGGTCTATTAGCGATGTTACCAAACAGACTGGTTCTGTCTCTTGCCTCTAGTTAGTGTCTGGTCTATTAGCGATGTTACCAACAGACTAGTTCTGTCTCTTGCCTGTAGTTAGTGTCTGGTCTATTAGCGATGTTACCAACAGACTAGTTCTGTCTCTTGCCTCTATTTAGCGTCTGGTCTATTAGCGATGTTACCAAACAGACTAGTTCTGTCTTGCCTCTAGTTAGTGTCTGGTCTATTCGCGATGTTACCAACAGACTAGTTCTGTCTCTTGCCTCTAGTTAGCGTCTGGTCTATTAGCGATGTTACCAAACAGACTAGTTCTGTCTTGCCTCTAGTTAGTGTCTGGTCTATTAGCGATGTTACCAAACAGACTAGTTCTGTCTCTTGCCTCTAGTTAGCGTCTGGTCTATTAGCGATGCTACCAAACAGACTAGTTATGTCTCTTGCCTCTAGTTAGCGTCTGGTCTATTAGCGATGTTACCAAACAGACTAGTTCTGTCTCTTGCAACTAGTTAGTGTCTGGTCTATTAGCGATGTTACCAAACAGACTAGTTCTGTCTCTTGCCTCTAGTTAGCGTCTGGTCTATTAGCGATGTTACCAAACAGACTAGTTCTGTCTCTTGCAACTAGTTAGTGTCTGGTCTATTAGCGATGTTACCAAACCGACTAGTTCTGTCTCTTGCCTCTAGTTAGCGTCAGGTCCAGGGACGGCCTGTTCAATAGGGCGATATGGGCGACGCACTGCCAAACGGGAAAAGGAAGGGATTTTTTTCTAATCAATTATATCACGGCAACAGTACTAGTTATCAGTGTTCTAATCTGATCTGACTGCCACTAAATGTCAAATCAGGCTAAAGTCGTGCTTCAAATGGCCCCGCCCGTTTTTGGGGCGATTTCAGTCAGGTTGAAAATCGCCCAGAAGTCTCTCATAGCCTGTCATGTAAAATCTATTTTTTTCAAATTTCAAAGCTTTCAATACATTCTCTATGGGTGTCTGTGGGCTTGCACTTACGCGCTTTCGTCATACGTGACGTAACCATGAACGTAACTAAGAAAATAGCAGCTAGCAGCGTCTCTGTTGCGACCTGCAGTGTGGCGTTATTTTATGTTTTTAATTTGTAGACTTAGTTTACAAACATTCTGCCAACCATGGATTTTTACAGTGGTGGGTTTTGGACTGATCTTGTTGATCGTGTACATAGCCGCTACGAACGGACTAAATAATGAAAACGCTGCTGGCAGCGGAATCCAATACAGCTGGGAGACTTGGCTGGATGACAGAGTCCCGGACAGAGAAGTGGAGCCGGCCGGCTTCACCCTGGTCAGAGCGGACCGCGATCCTGGTAAGAGAGCGACTCTGTACCCCCCGACATTGAACTGCTTTCTGTGTCACTGCGACCTTACTATCTGCCCCGTGAGTTCCCCCAATTGTTTGTTACCGTTGTGTACTGTTGATAATCACAAGTTTACTGGAGAACTGAGACCAAGTAGAGACTTTGGACAGGGTGGATATGGTATATTAAAGGCAGTTTATTCAGAGGTAAAGATATCTGGAATCGCGTGCACGGACCCGTTCGTCAAACTCTTAGGGAGCTATCTGAAGAGAGCCCCGAAAACATTGTGTGCAGACATTTTATACAATAAATGATGTAGGTTGAATCTAGTAGTTCTGATCTTCTGATTGGTCCTGATGAGTTGGGCGAGGTCCCCTCCACTGTTGCATTGGCTCTGAGTCGGGTTCTCTGTCTTCAAATGTTCAGCCTAAAGAGAGGGGATTTTTGTGTGTGTGTGTGTGTGTGTTTAACAGTGATGATGTGTGTGTGTGTGTGTGTTATCAGTGATGGTGTGTGTGTGTGTGTGTGTGTGTGTGTGTCCTCAGAGCAAGAACTCGTGAGTTGGAAGAACTGAGAGACCTATGGCGTGGGTGTTGTCCTTGGCCACCTGCTGACAAGGCTGACAAGATAGGACTCTTTTGTCCATTGTTATAGGATAGGAACAGCATTGATTGAAAACAAATGCCCAACACAAAATGGGTCATGCACAAGATTTTAGTCAGACCAAGCTATAACATTATATATTTACTACGACAGTACATTCAACCAAAAGCTAATATAACAAAGGCATCAGAGATTATTTATAATCTGTCACAGAAACTGGAATCCATCTCCCCAGATCAGTCAATAAATGCTTCTGGTATTGACTTATATGCTGCCCCTGTCTTCATGTTGTTGCTGGACATATCTTTTTTAAAATGTGTGTAGGTCACCTAAATCATCAGAAAAATTGCCCCTCCTGAGAATTTCTTCAGGAGCCGCCACTGGTCAGGTCTATTAGCGATGTTACCAACAGACTAGTTCTGACTCTTGCCTCTAGTTAGCGTCTGGTCTATTAGCGATGTACCAACAGACTAGTTCTGTCTCTTGCCTCTATTTAGCGTCTGGTCTATTAGCAATGTTACCAAACAGACTAGTTCTGTCTCTTGCCTCAAGTTAGCGTCTGGTCTATTAGCGATGTTACCAAACAGACTAGTTCTGTCTCTTGCCTCTAGTTAGCGTCTGGTCTATTAGCGATGTTACCAAACAGACTAGTTCTGTCTCTTGCCTCTAGTTAGCGTCAGGTCTATTAGCGATGTTACCAACAGACTAGTTCTGTCTCTTGCCTCTAGTTAGCGTCTGGTCTATTAGCGATGTTACCAACAGACTAGTTCTGTGTCTTACCTCTAGTTAGCGTCTGGTCTATCAGCGATGTTACCAACAGACTAGTTCTGTCTCTTGCCTCTATTTAGCGTCTGGTCTATTAGCGATGTTACCAAACAGACTAGTTCTGTCTCTTGCCTCTAGTTAGCGTCTGGTCTATTAGCGATGTTACCAACAGACTAGTTCTGTCTCTTTCCTCTAGTTAGTGTCTGGTCTATTAGCGATGTTACCAAACAGACTAGTTCTGTCTCTTGCCTCTAGTTAGCGTCTGGTCTATTAGCGATGTTACCAACAGACTAGTTCTGTCTCTTGCCTCTAGTTAGCGTCTGGTCTATTAGCGATGCTACCAAACAGACTAGTTATGTCTCTTGCCTCTAGTTAGCGTCTGGTCTATTAGCGATGTTACCAAACAGACTAGTTCTGTCTCTTGCAACTAGTTAGTGTCTGGTCTATTAGCGATGTTACCAAACAGACTAGTTCTGTCTCTTGCCTCTAGTTAGCGTCTGGTCTATTAGCGATGTTACCAAACAGACTAGTTCTGTCTCTTGCAACTAGTTAGTGTCTGGTCTATTAGCGATGTTACCAAACCGACTAGTTCTGTCTCTTGCCTCTAGTTAGCGTCTGGTCTATTAGCGATGTTACCAACAGGCTAGTTCTGTCTCTTGCCTCTATTTAGCGTCTGGTCTATTAGCAATGTTACCAAACAGACTAGTTCTGTCTCTTGCCTCAAGTTAGCGTCTGGTCTATTAGCGATGTTACCAAACAGACTAGTTCTGTCTCTTGCCTCTAGTTAGCGTCTGGTCTATTAGCGATGTTACCAAACAGACTAGTTCTGTCTCTTGCCTCTAGTTAGCGTCAGGTCTATTAGCGATGTTACCAACAGACTAGTTCTGTCTCTTGCCTCTAGTTAGCGTCTGGTCTATTAGCGATGTTACCAACAGACTAGTTCTGTGTCTTACCTCTAGTTAGCGTCTGGTCTATCAGCGATGTTACCAACAGACTAGTTCTGTCTCTTGCCTCTATTCAGCGTCTGGTCTATTAGCGATGTTACCAAACAGACTAGTTCTGTCTCTTGCCTCTAGTTAGCGTCTGGTCTATTAGCGATGTTACCAAACAGACTAGTTCTGTATCTTGCCTCTAGTTAGTGTCTGGTCTATTAGCGATGTTACCAACAGACTAGTTCTGTCTCTTTCCTCTAGTTAGCGTCTGGTCTATTAGCGATGTTACCAAACAGACTAGTTCTGTCTCTTACCTCTAGTTAGCGTCTGGTCTATTAGCGATGTTACCAAACAGACTAGTTCTGTCTCTTGATATATTAGCTGATGTAAGAAGGGCTATATAAAATAAAATTGAATTGAATTGAAATTGACTCTAGTTAGCGTCTGGTCTATTAGCGATGTTATCAACAGACTAGTTCTGTCTCTAGCCTCTAGTTAGCGTCTGGTCTATTAGCGATGTTACCAACAGACTAGTTCTGTCTCTTGCCTCTATTCAGCGTCTGGCCTATTAGCAATGTTACCAAACAGACTTGTTCTGTCTCTTGCCTCAAGTTAGCGTCTGGTCTATTAGCGATGTTACCAAACAGACAAGTTCTGTCTCTTGCCTCTAGTTAGTGTCTGGTCTATTAGCGATGTTACCAACAGACTAGTTCTGTCTCTTGCCTCTAGTTAGTGTCTGGTATATTAGCGATGTTACCAAACAGACTAGTTCTGTCTCTTGCCTCTAGTTAGCGTCAGGTCTATTAGCGATGTTGCCAACAGACTAGTTCTGTCTCTTGCCTCTAGTTAGCGTCTGGTCTATTAGCGATGTTACCAACAGACTAGTTCTGTCTCTTGCCTCTATTTAGCGTCTGGTCTATTAGCAATGTTACCAAACAGACTAGTTCTGTCTCTTGCCTCAAGTTAGCGTCTGGTCTATTAGCGATGTTACCAAACAGACTAGTTCTGTCTCTTGCCTCTAGTTAGCGTCTGGTCTATTAGCGATGTTACCAAACAGACTAGTTCTGTCTCTTGCCTATAGTTAGCGTCTGGTCTATTAGCGATGTTACCAACAGACTATTTCTGTCTCTTGCCTATAGTTAGCGTCTGGTCTATTAGCGATGTTACCAACAGCCTACTTCTGTCTCTTGCCTCTAGTTAGCGTCTGGTCTATTAGCGATGTTACCAACAGACTAGTTCTGTGTCTTACCTCTAGTTAGCGTCCGGTCTATCAGCGATGTTACCAACAGACTAGTTCTGTCTCTTGCCTCTATTTAGCGTCTGGTCTATTAGCGATGTTACCAAACAGACTAGTTCTGTCTCTTGCCTCTAGTTAGTGTCTGGTCTATTAGCGATGTTACCAACAGACTAGTTCTGTCTCTTGCCTCTAGTTAGCGTCTGGTCTATTAGCGATGTTACCAACAGACTAGTTCTGTCTCTTGCCTCTAGTTAGCGTCTGGTCTATTAGCGATGTTACCAAACAGACTAGTTCTGTCTCTTGCAACTAGTTAGTGTCTGGTCTATTAGCGATGTTACCAAACAGACTAGTTCTGTCTCTTGCCTCTAGTTAGCGTCTGGTCTATTAGCGATGTTACCAAACAGACTAGTTCTGTCTCTTGCAACTAGTTAGTGTCTGGTCTATTAGCGATGTTACCAAACCGACTAGTTCTGTCTCTTGCCTCTAGTTAGCGTCTGGTCTATTAGCGATGTTACCAACAGGCTAGTTCTGTCTCTTGCCTCTATTTAGCGTCTGGTCTATTAGCAATGTTACCAAACAGACTAGTTCTGTCTCTTGCCTCAAGTTAGCGTCTGGTCTATTAGCGATGTTACCAAACAGACTAGTTCTGTCTCTTGCCTCTAGTTAGCGTCTGGTCTATTAGCGATGTTACCAAACAGACTAGTTCTGTCTCTTGCCTCTAGTTAGCGTCAGGTCTATTAGCGATGTTACCAACAGACTAGTTCTGTCTCTTGCCTCTAGTTAGCGTCTGGTCTATTAGCGATGTTACCAACAGACTAGTTCTGTGTCTTACCTCTAGTTAGCGTCTGGTCTATCAGCGATGTTACCAACAGACTAGTTCTGTCTCTTGCCTCTATTCAGCGTCTGGTCTATTAGCGATGTTACCAACTGGGGGGAGAGTTACATGGGGCATTATTCACCATTCGTCAAAGGCAACGCCCTCGGCCGTTAGTATGAATATGTTACTATGATTTTCTGTTGGTCTGCGCGTATGTTGATACATGTTACCGTTCCTGCCCCTCGCGCCTCACCATGTACGCGTGTACCTTACAGTATGGCTAGCTTTTTGTTTTTGTTTTGGAAGGGCACCTTCATTACCGTGTCCTCCCTTATGTTTGTACTGATTTCAAACCTTTAAGTTGCACGGGCCTATTGCACCTTTGCCCTGTCTCGAGAACTCAAAAGTGTTAGTGTTTTTATTTATTCTTTGATATTCATACCCAGTGGAGCCAAAGTATTAAGTTTTGAAATCCACCTGGATTCGGCCGCTTTTCTCTGGCCTCTGGTCCAGGTGGATTTCATCTCCAGACCGGTAATATGGAGGGAAGTTGTTGGGTGAATCTGAAAATGTTGGACCAGGTGTGTTTGTAATATGTTTTTTCTAATTGTGTAGAGGTGCTGTTTGAGGCGTGTCAGGACTGTGTGACCGGTTTCTCCTATATAAATGTTGTGGCATAGTGTGCATGTTATGGCATAGACAATATTGGTACTATGGATGGTCATGAGTTGTGAAATAGGACTGGAGGTTTGTGCATGTGGATTTTGAATGTGTGAAAGTTGTCTATGATACTGTTGTTCAACGGGTAGTTTGGGAGTAGGTTTATTGGAAAACTTTGCAAAAATTAAGAGATCCCTTAAATTGGGGTTTCTACGGAAAGCTGATATGGGTCTGAATTCCTGAAGTGGGGGGAATGTGCGTTGTGTTTGGGTGAAAGCGAATTTTAGTCTAGAGTGAAGGAGTCTGTTTACGTCGGAGAAGGTGATGATAATGGGTATAATCTGTGGTTCTGTGTCTGTTGGGGGAATAGGAACAGGGGGTCTGGGAAAGGTCTGAGGGTTAGGGTTAGGGTTAGGGTTAAGGTTAGGGGTAAGGTTGGGGTTAGGGTTAAGGTTAGGGTTAGGGGTAAGGTTAGGGTTAAGGTTAAAGGTAAGGTTAGGGTTAGGGTTAATACCTGGTCAAGAGTTCTCCCGGGAGAGTTATGGAGGTTAAGTTTAAGGTTAAGGTTGAGGTTAGGGTTAGGGTTAGGGTTGGGGTTAAGGTTAGGGTTAGGGTTAGGGTTAAGGTTAAAGGTAAGGTTAGGGTTAGGGTTAGGGTTAGGGTTAGGGGTTAGGGTTAGGGTTAGGGTTAGGGTTTAGGGTTTAGGGTTTAGGGTTAGGGTTAGGGTTAGGGTTTAGGGTTAGGGTTAGGGTTAGGGTTAGGGTTAGGGTTAGGGTTTAGGGTTAGGGTTAGGGTTAGGGTTAGGGTTAGGGTTAGGTACAGGGATAAAAACTCCATCGGACACCCCTGTCCAATTCTGTATGTGGAGAAGGTAATGTCGTGGGGAGCTGGGGTTTGTTTTGTTGTACTCCTGGGAGGCCGTAGATGTCCATCGATGTGCTTTGGAGGGGGCTAGGTGGATTTCAACATTATGGGGTCTGAAAACTCGATAAATATAGCGACAAAGTCGCTAAGTTGGCAACACTGGCTGGGTTAGGGTTAGGGTTAGGGTTAGGGTTAGGGTTAGGGTTAGGGGTTAGGGTTAGGGTTAGGGGTTAGGGTTAGGGTTAGGGTTAGGGTTTAGGGTTTAGGGTTAGGGTTAGGGTTAGGGTACAGGGATAAATACTAAATTGGACACCCCTGTCCAATTCTGAATGTGGAGAAGGTAATGTCGTGGGGAGCTGGGGTTTGTTTTGTTGTACTCCTGGGAGGCCATAGATGTCCATCGATGTGCTTTGGAGGGGGCTAGGTGGATTTCAAAATTTGGTTATGTTTTTTGCACATAGGGTACAGGGATAAAAACTCCATCGGACACCCCTGTCCAATTCTCTATGTGGAGAAGGTAATGTCGTGGGGAGCTGGGGTTTGTTTTGTTGTACTCCTGGGAGGCCGTAGATGTCCATCGATGTGCTTTGGAGGGGGCTAGGTGGATTTCAACATTATGGGGTCTGAAAACTCGATAAATATAGCGACAAAGTCGCTAAGTTGGCAACACTGGCCGGGTTAGGGTTAGGGTTAGGGTTAGGGTTAGGGTTAGGGTTAGGGTTAGGGTTAGGGTTAGGGGTTAGGGGTTAGGGTTAGGGTTAGGGTTAGGGTTAGGGTTAGGGTAGGGTTAGGGTTAGGTTTTGAATTAGGGTAGGGTTAAAAAGAGACTGGTTTGTCTTGTGGTGCGCAGGCCTATTGTTGTGTGCCCCTCCAATAATAATGCTATAAACCATTCAACTGTTAAAATTATCTAGATTACCCCCTCCAAACTTACCAAAAGTAAGTAGGTTATTATTATTTCTAAATGATAGTCTGAGTGGTTATCTAGGACCATGAAGGGACTGAGATATTAAAATATACAAGGGATCAGGGGATAGATGCTTTAATAATACATATACAAACACAATTATATCCACATATATAAGCGCTAGAAGACAAAGTGCTAAGAGATAAAGTGCTAAAATGTCAAAACAAAATCAAATACCTAAAAAAGGAAGGAATAAAACTATTTAAGATAAGCATGCAAATATTAAATATTAGACAAACCCACTTAAACTTTATTTTTTGTTTGAATAGTGCATCCTTCTTTCACCTCCTTGAGATCCCTGTAAACAAGTGCTATCCCTTTCGATTGATCCCATCTAACTGGTTAAAAACGCTCATTCAGACCGGTGGGTGTAATTGTTTGAAGATCTCTTATCCACCCACGTTCCACTGCTTTTCGCCGCCCACTGGTCCACCCAGAACATGACTGTAAGCCGGATATATTGAGGTAAGTGATGGGGTGATCCTGGAAATGAGTGACTAGTTCTGTGTGTAGATGGGCCCGTTTGATGTTGTATAGATGTTGTTTAAGTCTAGTTTCTATTGTATACTGAGTTTCCCCGATGTAGTGTTTTTTGCATAATGTACAGGTAATTATATAAATGACATTTGGAGTGTTGAGTGAGATAGAGTCTAGAACTGGAGTGGAGGTCTTGCTGTGTGGATTTGAAATGAATTTTCTTGGTTTGAAGTGGGCCGTGTGAGGTTTGGGTGGTTGTGGGGGCTTAGTGCTGTATTTTGCTTGGATTAGGACGTCTTTGAGACTCTTATTCCTTCTGAATGCTGAGATAATTCTATATGGCTGGAAGGGTGTGTATGCCTGTTGAGTAATGAGAAAATTATGTTTGAATGCCTGATGTAGCGGTCTGATCCTATGGGAGAATGTAGTGACTAAGGGGATAAGGATTGTCTGCTGATTGGAAGAGGAATCAGAGGAGGAGAGAAGGTTGTGATTCTGAGAGGGGGGGGGTTTGGTGGGGTTAGGGTTAGGAGTAGGGTTAGGGGTGGGAACAGGATACGAACCCGGGTTAGGGTAAGGGTTAAGGTTAGGGTCAGGGTTAGGAGTAGGGTTGGGGGTAGGGTTAGGGTTAGGAGTAGGGTTGGGGGTAGGGTTAGGAGTTGGAACAGGATACGAACCCGGGTTAGGGTAAGGGTTAAGGTTAGGGTCAGGGGTGGGAGCAGGATACGAACCCAGGTTAGGGTAAGGGTTAAGGTTAGGGTTAGGAGTAGGGTTAGGTGTAGGGTTGGGGGTAGGGTTAGGGTTAGGGTTAGGGTTGGGGTTAGGGTTAGGAGTAGGGTTGGGGGTAGGGTTAGGGTTAGGAGTAGGGTTAGGGTTAGGGTTAGGAGTAGGGTTGGGGGTAGGGTTAGGGTTAGGAGTAGGGTTGGGGGTAGGGTTAGGAGTTGGAACAGGATACGAACCCGGGTTAGGGTAAGGGTTAAGGTTAGGGTCAGTGGCGGGAGCAGGATACGAACCCAGGTTAGGGTAAGGGTTAAGGTTAGGGTTAGGGTTAGGAGTAGGGTTAGGGTTAGGGTTAGGGTTGGGGTTAGGGTAAGGAGTTGGAACAGGATACGAACCCAGGTTAGGGTAAGGGTTAAGGTTAGGGTCAGGGGCGGGAGCAGGATACGAACCCGGGTTAGGGTAAGGGTTAAGGTTAGGGTCAGGGTTAAGGTCAGGGGAAGGGGGGGATTTGGAAGTGCCTCCAGAACCTGTGTAATGAAAGTTGTGGTCCGAAAGAGTGATTGACAGACTTGTGTTTTGTGGGTGTGTTAGCTGAATGGGAGAGAGGGCCGCCAAGGTACTGGTTTTTATGGTTCTGAGGTATCGTTTTGAGTAGCCTCTTTGTCTAAGTGCATGAAATAGTGTTTGAATTGCTGTGTCCAGATCCTGTTTACAGGAGGATATCCTATGGAACCGTATAATTTGGGATTTGACGATGCCTTTAAATGTATGTTTGGGATGATAACTCTGTTTATGGAGTAGAGCATGTGTATCTGTTGGTTTGAAATAAACTTTAGTGAGTAATGTTTTTTGGGATTGATTTATCTGATTAAAGAATACTGTGGTATCCAAGAAATGTACTTCACATGGATCTATTGTGTATTTAACCTTAATGGACGGGTGATGACTGTTGAGAATGCTGATGAATTCAGTGAATAGTTGGATGTCATGAGACCAGGCTCCTATGATGTCGTCTAGAAATCTGTAATAAAATGTGGGTTGATGTGGGCACTTGGCCAATGCCTCTCTCTCCCATTCAGCCATGTAGATGTTTGCATATGCAGGGGCAAATTTCTTCCCCATAGCCGTTCCCTCCACCTGCAAGTAGTGCCTATCATTGAATATAAAATCGTTGTGTGTGAGACTAATTTCTAATAATTGTAGTAATTCATTGTCTGGTCTATTCCTATCTGGGTGTGCATGGAGTAGATTTCTAACCGTCTGTATTCCTGTTGCTGTATTTATGTTGGTGTATAAGCTATCAATGTCTATAGTGAATATGTATGTTTGGGAGGGAACAACTATGGGTTTAATCTTCTCAAGGAAGTGGTAAGTGTCTCTGAGGTAGCTGGGGTGTCTAGTGGAGAGAGGGTTGATATGATGGTCAATATATTGAGCTATGTTGTACGATTCACTATTGCAGTCTGATACGATGGGCCTTCCAGGAGGAACTTCATGGGGAATTGTCCAGGTGTCTGGTTCCTTGTGAATTTTACAAAGTAGGTAAAACAGTCTGGGTCGTGGGGTGTCTGGTCCAAATAGAAAGTCTCGTTGTTTCTTATTGATGTACCGTTTATCATAAAGTGTTTGTATGATTCGGCGTAGCTTAGTCTGAGTCTGTGGTTGTAGGCTGTCTTCTATAGGTACATAGTACTTGGTGTTGGATAACTGTCTGTTTGCCTCATATGTGTATTGATGTTTGTCTAGGATCACTGTTTTTGATCCCTTATCTGCTGGTTTCAATATTATGTGAGGGTTGTTTATAAGTTCTTTTATGGCTTGTCGTTCTATACTAGTGAGGTTGTCCTGTCTATCTGCCTGGGTGTGGTAGTTGTGAAGGGTGTCTTTGTCCGTTCTGATTAGATTCTGGACCCTCCCGTCTACCTGGGACAGTTTAGGTTCCCAGGTCGAAGGAAGGGTGAATGGTACGTAGTTGTCATTTGTCCGATAGTCAAAATAGTCAAGAAGTTTGAGTCGTCTATGGTATTTGTGGGTGTCCCTATGAAGTTCCTCCCAGTCTAATTTGATTGGACGGGGAATGAATGACAACCCTCTCTCCAGGAGTTGGGCCTGCGGTGCTGTAAGTTGAAAAGACTTTGACAAGTTCATGATGTTGGATAAGGAGGGGGGAACTGCCACCTCTACTGGAGGATCTAAGGAAGGAACTGGAGGAGGTAGGGAGGGGGGGAGGGAAGGGGGTTGGGGAGAAATCAAAATTGTGCAGCTTGGTTGTTCCAAGTTGTGGTTAGACCCTATTATAAATTTAACTGATCACACCAATTTTCAAAAATGAGAGCTGCTGTGGTTGTTGTCCAGTGTATCCGGTCTGCTGTTGTGTGAAATGTGTCATGGGGTATCTCCAAGAGAAATGGGCAATGTGTAGCGATGTAACCATTAATAACTTTAAGGTTTCGTTTCTGGTCTGGTGAAAGGAGGTATGAGTGGTTAATAATGGGGATGTAGATGATTGCGTTAGGGAAAGTAACTCTGGCTTCCTTATGCATTGCTGAAATCTGCTTAATTGAGGTTTTATATGGGTCATTATCCATATTGTTTATGCCCACCGAGAGAACCACCATACTGGTGTCCACGTGAACCTCTGTTTTCTCCAGGACCTTTATGAAATGATAAAAAGTTGCCCCGGGGTAGCTGTCCACTTGTATGTCTGGGTTGTGGAATGGAGGGATTCTGTTTACATTGGAGTCTCCCAACACCAGTATGGGTTTGTTTCCCTGAAAATTCCAATCCACCACCTTGTATTTTGGTCTGGCTTTGTGATATAATGGTTTCTGTAGGGTTGCTGGGAATGGGGGTTGATGCTGGGATTGTGGCTGAGGCTGGGGCTGTGATTGAGACTGGGGTGGGTGTATTGAGGCGTCAGTTATACAGGGGTCTTGGACTGGCAGTGGCATGCTGTCTTTTTGGGAGGGCTCAGATTGGATGTTTTTGGGGTGTTGCCCATTCTTTGACGAATCAATCGTCATTTGCCCCTGGAGCTGCCCAGTCCTAGTCTTACCCCCTGATCTGGCGCCTCCTGTTGGTGAGAAAGATAGAGGTGAAATCCTGTCCAAGACTTTGACAGAAACATTGCTATATTTATATAGCTTGGTAGTAGGAGTGCTAGCCAATGGATTGGGGAGTATTGCTGTGACCCCAAGGGGTCCTTGCTGGCTGCAAGCCCTATGGTGGAACTCAACTGGGGTCTGGATTAAATTAAGGGACCTCATGGTTGTGAGTTCAGGATTGGAGTCTATGGTGGGGGATGGGGGACCCATAATGCTAGGTATGCTGTGCTCCTGAGTGGTCAATAGGTTGTTTAATCTCTGTGGGCTGTGAGGGGAAGTGGAGGTGGGGGTTCTCATAATCTCCTCTCCTTTTGATTTGGGAGAGGTAGGTGGAGTGGGTGCCGTGTTGTTCTTAGAATGTGATGGGGGGTTGGTTGGAGCGATGTTGCTAACATCTATCAGTGTCTGCGAAGGAGCAATGGGGGATGAGGGTGTTGAGGTACGGATCCCTCTCTCGGCAGAAGATTGTGTCTGAGGAAGAGGATGCTGAGGAGTGGGGTTCTTAGTTGAAGAGCACTGTGCTAGGGCAGGGCGTGGCCCCAATGAGAGTGACCGTTTGTAAGAGGCCTGGGGCTTGGCTAGAAGAGGGAGCTTGGGTAGAGGAGGGAAATCCTCCATTGAGGATGAGTAGGCAGCTGGCGCTAGGGTGGTGGGCACAGAACTCATCTGTGGTAGGACCTCGGCTTGAGCTGAGGCTTTATGCCAGGGGTTCTGTCGTGGCGCCAGTTGACCGGTAGCCAATGTGGTTATTGGCTGGGGAGAGGCTGAGGATGAGGGGAAGAGGGGCTCTGTGGTGGGGTGAGACAGGGTAGCCCTAGGGGGTTGTCTAAAGTGAGTTTCTAGGGGAATGTTCAAAAATGTTTCAACTGTAGTGATGGTGGTGTATGTCAGTTTATGTGTGTATCTCTTCTGTGCCCAGCCCACAGCTATGTACAGTGCAAGAGGGTTGAATGTGTTGGGTGGTTGTGTGAGTGATTGGATAATTGACTGGTAGTGTATTTGTAATATGTTCATGTTATTGTTCATCCATTGCTGTGTGTTCTGTAGTACTTGGGCTGCAGTGTGATCTGTGGGTGAAGATGGCTTGATAAAATTGGTGAGTCTGTTCACCTGTCTCATCATGCCGCTAGGGAACCTTTTGTCTGAAATGGCTTTATCAATGACTTCCTTATGATGGATGGCCTGTATCAACTTGAAATACAGTTTTGAGGCTTGCCTGGTAGCTTCATCGGGGGGTTGGTTTAGGCGTGGCTGTCTGCTGGGAGGGGGGTGTGGGACTCTATTGTTAAGGGGTTGTGAGACTTCATTGGTGAGGGGTTGTTGTGCTCTATTGCTACGTTGCTGCGTTACTATACTCATAAGGGGCTGCATGGCTGCCTATACTTGTTGGGGTGGGTGTCTCTCACTAGTAGGGGCAGGACAGCGTGCAACAACCGGGTGGGTGTATGTTTTAATGCAAGATGTGGATTTCCGAGCAGCACGAGACGCTGTACTGCTCAGTGTGGTTCTCACCGCCTTGTTGTTGTTGAGGCTGGGGTTAGAGATGGAGGTTGAGTCTGGGGGTTGACGATGGAGGTAGAGGCTGTAGTTGTTGTAGCCAGTTCCTTGATGTATTTTTGTCACTCCTGGGGTAGATGTTATCCAACTCGCCTTGTTGTTGTTGAGGCTGGGGTTAGAGATGGAGGTTGAGTCTGGGGGTTGAATATGGAGGTAGAGGCTGTAGATGTTGTAGCCAGTTCCTTGATGTCTTTTTGTCACTCCTGGGGTAGATGTTATCCAACTCTGTGGGCTCAGATGCGCAGATTGAAAAGTTCTAGTTTGTAGTTTGGACTGCAAATTCTCCAGTTGGATTGTTTTTCCCGTTACTCTAAAACCCTCCACATCTTTAATTAAAACGTAACTTTTATTATATTTATAGTTAAAAAAAACAAATCAAACAGTATTATCAAAACCCTTTCTCCAATTTGATGCCCGCTGTGTTGTCCCGTTAAAAATCCCTAACGTTTCGCAGTATTCCTGCTTCTTCAGAGGGTATTTTTTTCCTAGTGGGAAACACCCCAGTGCTTAAAAAGGGGGGGTCAGTTGGAAAGGGGAAGACCTTCCCACTGCTCGAAGTGCTTGAATATCTATTCCTTGATTTTCATTGGTTGAATCTATTGTCACTCACTCTACTCTGTTCTGAGTATCCTTCCTATAGGCTAATCCATGACTGTGTCTATTCTATTGGCCACTTTTGAATTTGAATCTAAATGTTAAAGACTGCTAATTGGTAGAAAATATGGAGGGAAAATCTGTGGGAGTTTCTAATGGAGAGAGAAGAGAGAGAGAGAGAGAGAGAGAGAGAGAGAGAGAGAGAGAGAAAAGGGGTGGGGAATATTTAAGGCCTTCTAAGTTGATTTAGATATAATATATAAGTATATATCTCCCTGTTATTTTCTGCTATGAAAATCACTGCCGTAAAAAGTGGGGAATAGTGAAACCATTGCCATTTCTGTTGATCATCAGGATCCTTTGTGGCTCAACTATCAGATCACAGCTCCCCCAACACCATGGTTGTGGGTTCGATCCCCGCTGGGTACCAGAATGCAAGTGCAAGTCCCACCTGACAACTGTGTACACCCAGTGACTGTGATGCTAATTGTTAACCCTAAAGTTTTCCCTATCTTTCCCTATTCTGGCCCTATTCTCTACTGTTCCTATCTTTCCCTATTATGACCCTGTTCTGTCCTTATTCTGACCCTACTCTCTATCAATTCTACCACTTCTTTCAGATCATGTGTCTGTCACTCTATGTATTTTATTTGGTTAACTGTTTGGCATCTGTGAGGTTCCCTGTGGCACAATGAGACAAAATCAAAGAAATAAACAAAATTAAATGACAGAGGAAATGGGCATTGTGATTGGGGTTCCATTTTGTTTTGGTGTTGGACTCCTTTGGTGTGGTTCTGTTGTGGAAAGAGTTGTTAA